>NC_092873.1:82210044-82444368 GCF_028372415.1 Notamacropus eugenii | reverse complement strand
CACTGCATAGTTGTCCAGAAGTGTCCCTCACTTCAGCTGATAGATTCAAAAGCCCTCTCTTTCTTTTTTTTTTTTATAATTTTTTTATTTTTTAATGTTCAACAATCACTGCCATACAATTGTGATTTTATCCCCCCCACCTACCTCCCACTACCCCCCTCCCTCCCCACGACTGCATACAATTCTGTATAGATTCTACATATACTTTCCTATTGAGTGTATTTTCACTATAGTCATGCTATGTAGTCAGACTAAGATAAATGAAAGAAATCGTATAACAAATCAGAACATGATACATAAACACATACACATACACAAACATGATCTGTTACATTATGTGAGTGACTTCCATATTTCTCTCTCTGAGTGTGGAAGGCATTTTGCCTTGAGAACCACCATTGGGATTTTTTTTTTTTTGTAAGAAGTTCTTGTGTTATTACAAAAATCTAAGTCTACCAGAAAAAAAACTCTCACACACTGTGGTCGTTGCTGTGCATAAAGTTCTCCTGGTTCTGCTCCTTTCACTCAGCATCAGGTCATATAAGTCCTTCCAGGCCTCTCTGAAGTCTTCTTGTTCATCATTTCTTATGGCACAATAGTACTCTATTACATTCATATACCACAACTTATTCAGCCATTCCCCATTTGACGGACATCCCCTTGACTTCCAGTTTTTGGCTACTACGTAGAGTGCTGCTATAAATATTTCTGTACATGTGGGACCCTTTCCCATTTTTATGATCTCTTGGAGATATAGTCCTAGTAGCGATATTGCTGGGTCAAAGGATATGCACATTTTTGTAGCCCTTTGGGCATAGTTCCAAATTGCTCTCCAGAATGGCTGGATGCGCTCACAGCTCCACCAACAATGAATTAGTGTTCCAACTCTCCCACATCCTCTCCAGCATTTATCATTTTCTTGTTCTGTCATGTTTGCCAATCTTATAGGTGTGATGTGGTACCTCAGAGTTGTTTTGATTTGCATCTCTCTAACCAATAGTGATTTAGAGCATTTTTTCATATGATTATAGATAGCTTTAATTTCTTCTTCTGAAAATTGCCTGTTCATATCCTTTGACCATTTATCAATTGGGGAATGACTTGTATGATTATACATTTGGGTCAGTTCTCTATATATTCTAGAAATGAGGCAAAAGCCCTCTCTTTCAAAGAAGTTCTTAAGGAGTGGACACAGAAGTAAAATTTACTTGAGTAAAGGTTAGAACCATTAAGATTTTTTTTTGCCCTGCAGTCCCAACTTATCATCCAGCTAGGACTACAGTGAATTGTAACTCTTATCATCCCAGATCAGATCAAGGGAAAAGAATTCTAAAGAAGAATAGGGAATTTAATTTGCCCTCCCGAGAGTAGGGGTTGGGCCACAGCAGTATGAGATCACAAGCCAACCAGCCCCTACATTTAGTAAGCCCAGTCTTCTATTAATAATATTTATGTGATGGTTTGGAAATGTAATTAATGACATCTAAGGTTCACTATTTGTGTTACTGTTGTGCTTCTAAATTATGATGGTCTTGAGTAACCCCTGTAATCCAGAAACAGTGTTAGAGAAACCAATTTCTAATCTGAATTTTGTTGAAACTAAAAGATGTTGGGAAAAATGTGTAAAACTGGTTATGTTATATTAAATTGTATCAGTCCTGCTGACCTTGTCTTATAATGTTTTGGTATTTTGTAATTGTCATTTATAAAACCAAGTATTTTCACTTTGCCTGTTAAAAAAGTTTCAGTTAAAACAATTAGGCTATCATTTTAAAAGTTGTAAGATTGTTAACTTATTTAGAATTACAGTTTAAATGCTAAAGCTAAAATTGTTAATTGATTACTGTGTGTAGAAAGAAAGGAATTAAATGAAAACTTTATTTAGATTATTTCTGCCCATTTGGAACAAGTCCTGTATGCTTGGAGATTGGCAGGCTTAGGTGCAGTGTGGTACCAATCACCTGTATTTTGTAAAATTGCTAAGGCCCCTAGGAAACCATCCCTATAGGTACAGTCATCCACCCTGAGAAAGAAACTTGATTGGCTTATGCAAACTATAAACAATGAATAGAACTTGTTCATAGGTTGTAATATGTAGAGTGGATTTTTGGCAATTCACTTCTACATCTCGACAAGCTTTAAACTTGGAAAGGAAAGATCTTAATGGAATTCCCTTATGCATATGAATCCTGGTAAATCTTGATTGCTTACTGTAATTCCATGAGAATAGAAATGACTGTCTGGCTCTAAGCTGATTAGTGAATTTTGCTGTTTAAGGCAAAAGACATTTGAGACCATAAATATTTTTGTTTTGAGTCTGAATTTGGGTGTGGTTGTTTGCAATCAGTATCTGAGAGAAATACCACAAGCTACTCAAAGGGAGTATTTCCCACCTGACTATTCTTGAGTCTGGCTATGAAACAGATACTATGTAATTGGAGAATTTTACTCTTATCTGAATTCAAACAAAGTCAAGGATGTTTTCTTCTGTCGTATTTGCTATGTCACATGTCCCTGTTTTCTCTTTCTATAGCAAATTTCTATGATCAATAGCAAGTGAGCAGCAAAACATGTGAGCCCCTTTTGTGTAATCTTACTGGGAAATTTGATATTATTTTTATCTGAAATTAGAACATATTCAGCAATTTAAGTAAACTACTTAAGACTCACCTAGAATGTCCCCATTGTTTAAAAGGATTTTATAAGCTGTAGAGTTTTTCTGTAATCATTTTCTTACTGTTGCGAGATTATATTGCACCTTTTTGACTGAAGCATTTTGTTATCTAGGAATTCTGTGATAGTTAAGAATTTGGTTTGTTCTAACACTTTGGGCACTCATATCACTTAAGGACATTTTCATACCAACTAAGCTTTAATGAATTTTAATTTTAAAGATTTATTTTTGTTTCAAAGTAAAAAGAGCACTATCATTTTAAAGGTTTTCAACTACTTTTCTTTATACAAGTTAAGTGACTTAACATCAGGACAAATTTTAAACAGTTTTAAAACAGAAGAAAACACTTTTAGAAGAAATATTTTAAAGCAATCTCTTGTAAAGCCTACTAAATTTTCATTTTCAAGACAACATATTGATAAATCAATATGTAATGATCTATAAAGCAGAAAAGATCTTGCTCTTTAAATCTGAACTTGTAGTCATTCAATGGCCTAAGCAAAAGTTAAATTTAGTGTCAGAATTTATTAACAACTTTTCTAAAGTTTTTTTCCAGAGTCAATGTAATCAGAGAAGGAGAAACTAGCCTGTGAAGCAACGATGTATATCTTTTGAGCTGTAAGGTTCAAGTCTGAAATCTCTTGTTTAAGACAATACAGTTATGCTAGTGAAGAGAGATAACTTGTGAGATATCTTGTCTATGGTAGAAATATAAAGGAGAGTGAAGCAGTCTGAATGATGGGGTTCAGACTCTGGCAACCTCCCAGAACTCTCCTTGAATCTTACCACTTAACCTGGCCTTTCATATTCAAATCTGTTGCCCTTGGCCTAGCCTGGCCTTCCTTTGTCTGTTTTGCCAGGGGAATTGCTTTTATTTATATTCCTTTTGTGCCTGTTTGGTCTTTGTCTAACCTCCATGCCAGGTTTGTCTTTTCCAGAGTGCAAGCTATCAACTTCCAAATAACTTCTCAGGCTATGTATCTCTTGAACAGGACCCATCAAGGCAAGGACAGCTCTACATCCATCCTCAGCAGGAAGCAACTTCAGAAGTTGAGACTTTCATCCCTTACCCCAAAAGATCTTGAGTCCCATCTCATACACAACTGCCAGGGCCTATTTTTAGAAGGAAATAGACAAGCAGACAGCTTGCTCACACTGACACTTTTAGAAGCACAGCATTCTCACAAAAAATTTCATCAGTCAGCTCCATGCTTCTCAGGAAATTTCACATTACTAGAGAGCAAGCAAGAAGCATTGTAGTAAAGTCTTGTCCACATTGTATTCTGTTTTTGCCAGCTTCATCAAATACATCCATCAATCCTCGAGGATGCAATCCTCTTGAAATATGGCAAATGGGCATCACACAAATCCCAGAATTTGGAAGGAATAAATACCTTCATGTGACTAGACACATATTTAGGTTATATTATTGCCACCCCACTGACTAGGGAATCAACACAATTTGTTATTGATTATCTGTTTAGGTGTTTTGCAACTCTAGGTATTCCACAAATTATAAAAACGGATAATGGTCAAGCTTAAATTAGTCAGGCCTTTCCTAAGTTCTGTCTGTCATACAGAATACAGTGTAGAACTGGCATCCCATATAATCCTACTGGTTAGGCCATTGTAGAACGTCCCAATCATGACATAAAAACTCTCCTCCAAAAGCAAAAGAAAGGGGGAGAAGAAGGCAAAAGAATAAGAAGAGGAGTTGACATAGTGTTGTATTCCAGATAGAGAGGGGCTTGCACCTGCTCAAAAACAGTTTCAAAAAGGCAAAACACACCTCATTGATTGGAAAAAAGTGAAGGTGAAATAGAGGGACATGAAAACAGGCTTGTGGCATGGACCCTCTGAACTCGTAATGTGGGTGTGAAGGTATGCTTGTATTCCCACAGGAAATGGTGAAGAAAAATCTGGATACCAGAAAGAAACATCTGACCTCTGCCATATATTGGAGAAGATTTGGATCAAGAAAAAAGAAACCATGATCATTGGAATGACAGGAAAATGAAGACACTCATTCTGCTTCTGGGCACCCTCCAGCTGACCACTACACCATAAGGAAATGATCAAGAGGGAGTTAGATGGACTTTTTACACATAATCCACCTTGGCTTACGGGTAGTAGCATGGGGAGGGAAGATAGAGAAGGTAAATATGGTAGCATATGGGTCTAAAGTTTTTAGAAAACAAACTGATATAGATAAGAATTTTTGCCTTTTATGATTGGGAAATAATATGCTTTAATTGTACTATCACTGAATACATTGGTTTTAATATAGCTAATATTCACATTATATCTGTAATTATGTGTCCTAGGTTTGCTTTAATGCCTATCAAAAGTAAAGGCTGGTATATGTCTGTATCTGATCAAACTTTTAATCAGTTAATGTTGAAAGTAAAACAGAATAGATGTATGAGTTGCATTATTTTAGGCATTATAAGCTTTGTGGCAGCATTGGCTTCCTCTGTATCAATTGGCTTATCCATACATACAATTTCATGAATACTTTAAGGGAAACTATTGTGGTCATGGGATGTTTTTGAAACAAGATTGTTCATAAGATGTGATTATAGGTTCATTTCTATTTGTGTTACTCCTTTCTTTTTATTTGTGTTACTCCTGTCTATTATAATACCTCTACATATAATTTAAAGGTGGGGCCTCCAAAGGAAGTCTTGACCCCATGAAGCTGCAAGTATGATTGGGCATATTTTGGTAGTACAAATCCCTTTGTGTCCTTGTTCCATTGGCTCATGTCTATACTACCTCTATCCCTTTGTTTCTCTGTATCGACCACCTATTTATAGGTGCCTTTTCTCTCACGTATAAGATCTTCAAACCCAAGTACCTTATCTCTGGTTACAACAAAAGAAAGGGGGGACTGATGAAGGCCAGGATGGATTGTGGTTGACAAGTTCAGGATAGACTTTCGGGGAAACTGTTCTTTGAGACTGTGTTCATTATCAACTGGAATGGCTCTCTATGCCCCCCGATGTTGCTCTCTAGGTGAGACAAACAAGAGAACTACAGAATATAAGAGATATGTAAAATAGATGCACTCTAGGCTTACAGTCTTTAAGACAATAAGACCAAACCATTAGGACAGGAGATGAGCAGAATGTCACATAGGTTTGCAGTTTCTGTCTATAAATACTCTGACCCTCAGATCAATAAATGGAGTTGGTCTGTCTTCTCCCATCTCCCTTGTCTTTCTTCTTCACCACATCACTGAGCCACATGGGGACGCAGGCCACGTGCTACAAACATGCACAGTTACTTCAATTGTTCATCATATGACAAAAATTCAATGGTATTTACCATCCTGGTTGTTTTCTTCTAGATGTGACTCTCATTCTCAGTTATGGCTGGGGAAAATGGCCCTGACCATTTCCATGAATCAGCAGTAATCTTCAGTTTCAAATGGATGTATACATAGTAAAACAATATTTTATACTATACTCCTAACCTCACAGAAAGGAATGGAAGGAGATATTATGATAATCAAAGGAGCTAAATAAAGAACAGAAAACGCTACACATGCAAACCTAAGTCTAAATAACAGTGAAAATAAAAAGAAACCTATGTACAGATAATTAAAAGTATCTAGAATTGGAGGGAGAGAAAATTCTTTCTGAAGCACAACCTTAAATTTGTAAATTTTCTAAAGAAAAGAAAAATAAGAAAGGTAAACAAATATCACCAAGAAGAGAAAGATGAGTTGTATAAATACTCCATCAGTACAGACTATATTTGAGAGAGTAAAAATGTAAAGTGAAGGGAATAATAATGATGATTATAATCCAGAGGGAAAAGCACACAAGGAGAAAAGAATGAAGGCAGAATTTACAGAAAAGGAGAACAATGAAAGTGCAGTACTGAAATGCTACAGAAAACACCACAAGCATCACTCCTAATGGTGTATCAGTGTATCCTGTTGAGCAAAGTTTTAGAACTGGAAAGTGTATAAATAGCAAGAGGGGAGGCACAGGACAATTAGCCATGGGAAAATTACCCTAAACAAACCTGGGTAAAATGACCAAGGGAATATAACATGAACAGACACATAGAATACATTCTTTCAAACACATATATCATTTTGGGAAGAAGAGGAATGACAACATAAAGAAGAGAAATAGATGACTACATTGAAAATATGAAATAAAAACGCATTTGGGGAAAGAGAGGTTAAGTGAACAGCACTCTTTAATGGAATAAAGATATATTTAAGTGGGAGAATGGGACAATATGATAAGTCTAATAATGAGAAAATAAGGGCATAGTGAATTTTGAGTTCTGGTGCCTGAGAAGACTTTTGAAAGTCCTTTGGACAGCAAGGAGATCAAATCAATCAACATTTAAATAATTACCTCTGACTATTCATTGGAAGGGTAAATGAAAAGTTGGACATGACTGAATGATTGAACGACATCAACAAAAATGCAGAGGGAGGTTACTTGCTCAGAGGAAGCATTATTCTTCCATGCACATGCTGCCCCACGCTAAAGAAAATCAAAGCTCCAGGGCCAACAAGAAAAATAAGGATTGGGAGACCTATGCTCAGAGATGAGAATGGATGATAAAGGAGAAAGAAAATTGGAAGGGGGGGAAGGAAATTAAATTGGGCTTCATGAGTTGGAACGAAAGGTAATTTCTGGAATGGTGCAGTATTCATTCTTCTTTCTCTTGTGAATTTATATGTTATATTTCATTTTTTCTATTTATATTTTTAAATAATTTATATTTTTAAGACTGAGATGCATCAGTGGAAAAAAGGGGATAGAAAGGCAAGATGTACCAAGGGAGAAATGCAAATTGGTTAGATAATAGCGTTCAAATTTGGTACTTCAAAAGTTTTCATTACATGAGACACACAAAGACATTAGAGAATTAATAAATAAATGTAATTAATGAATACAGTTTTTGAATATGCAGAATGGATAATTATGAAGGAAATAAGATGAAGAAATAGTCCTTAGAAAATAAAATATATAAAATAAACAAAAGGAGAAGAGAGGACAAGAAGTTCTGAAGGGAAAGAAAAATAGAAAGATAGCCATAAATTAACAAAAAGCCTCCAAAACAAGGGAAAGAAAAGGATGAGAAATGAGAGGTGAGCACTGGAGAGGGGAAGAGAAACCTTTAAGAACAGAGAGCCATAACAGTAGGTTGAGCAAAATTTAAAGGGACAATGTGTTGATGCAGAAGAGTAGCAGAATATTCCAATTAGAATCAATAATGAGAGCATCAATATAAAACTGAGCCCAATTCTCATAATTAAAATGGGGGTCAAATAAACTATCCAATAAAATAGGATCCATCTATCATCTATCCATCTATCTGTCTATCTATCTATCTATCTATCTATCTATCTATCTATCTATCTATCTACCTATCTATCTGCCTATCTACCTGTCTATCTATCTATCTATAAAATCTATCTATCTATCTATCTATCTATCTATCTATCTATCTATCTATCTATCTATCTATCTATCTATAATACAAAATAGGATAGATTACAAAAGAAAAAAAATGATTATCTCTAATAGAAAACGCATTTCAAAAACAAAGAAATATATGGAATAAAAATGAGAAGCTGGTACAAAATTGCATCAAGAGAATTCAAAGAAAACCTACGAGAAAAAACAAAACTGCAACTTCCTAAAGTAAACACAGAATCGTGGAAATTACAATGTATTTAAAGGAAATATAGATGACAAATCAACATCAATATTACAGTGATACACTCTAAACAGTATAGGATCTAAGTTCATAAAGGAATGACCTAGTATGGCAAAAGATAAACACCAATATAGTATAATACTTTACTGTTCCTCTGTCAGAGTTGGACACTCTTATTAATAATAATTTTAAAAAAAGAAAGGTAAAAATGACTTTAGGAAATTTGAGAATCTGAGCTGTCTCAGTGAGACTATTGAAACAATTACATAAATTCCTAGCACCATACCGATATTTTAAATAAATTGATGACGTATCAGGGCACAGAGAAACTAAAACTAAAGGTAAAAAAGTAGAAATGCCAAGACTGAAGCACAATTAAAATGATAACTCAAACAAAGGACACTGTTCAAAATAGAGAATTAATGAAATCCTAAATAACAAGAGCATAAAAGAAGAAACCATAGAATGAAGAAATATGTTGAAGAAAATAATGAGACAAGAGAAAATTTTTTTGATATGCCTACATGTACCTGTATCAAATGATTAAATAAAATTGCTACATCAAGAGTATGTAGATATTTATATCCAACTACATGAAATATTACATTTAGCTATACCTCAAAACTGGGTTATGTTGAACTAGCAATCAGAGGCAATTTTCCCCCAAAATCAGAAGTTCACAAAATGGGAAAATAAATGATCACTGATTTCAAAGTGATTTTAAAGTAGAAATGCGTCAAATAAAGACAGTTTAAAGAAAACTAAAAACATAAATCTTGAAAATCAAGCAAGATTTAAATAATTGTAAAAGACAAAGCATTAAAGGAACAAAAATTAAGCTGGTTCTCTGAAACAAAAAGTAACAAAATTGATAAGATTTTATTTAACTAACCTGATTGAAAAGAGCTTAGAAAATGAAATAAACAAAATAACAAAAATGAATGAGGAGAACTTACACCTAAAATAGAAGAAATAAAAAGAAATTTATCAGAAATTTCTCTGTGCAGTTACAGGACAAGTAAAATAGGACAAAACAAAGAAGATTAACAGACCAAAAGAGATATTTAAAGTAATCCAATCTCAGACAATGAAATTCCCCTACCTGCACAGGGACACTAAACGGGGGAGAAAAAGATAATTCCTCTTTCTGATGGTTTTAAATGATGGTTGTCAAAGCAAAAAAAAAAAAAAACCAAACAAAAAAAAAAAAAAAAAACCTAACATCATTACTACAAAAGTTATTCTCAAAATACTGAAAAACAAAGCGCTCAACTAATTCCTTTTATGAGCCACATACATTCCTATTATCCAAAGTAAAGAAGAAAAAAGGAAAAAAAAAGAAATAAAAGAGAATTATAGATATCATTATTCGATATAAAGTAAAAAACTTACAAATAAAACTTGGCACAAAGACTCCAGCAAAGAAAAAGAAAAATATTATGAACAAATTATATTTATATTAGGGATACAAGAATGATCAAGCTTCAGGCAAGTATCAGCATACTATAAATTTGGAAAAATAAGGATAACTGAAAACAGCTAAAACAAAATGATTAGTCTTTACAGAAAAAAGGTTATTTTTTTATTTTGCAAATTAATACACCCAGTTACACCATATTTTTAAAAGCCTTATAAATGCAAAAGAAGGACCTTTTAAAATCTGATGTAAAGATTTATCTAAAACCCAAAGCAAACCTTATAAACAATTGGAAAACACTAGAAATTTTCTCATTACATAAAAGAGTAAAGCAATGATGTCTGCCTTGTTTACTAATTTTAACTATTGTTCTAGAATTAATACGACTCACAATAAGAGAAACACTAAAGAATATATACATAGTCAAAGAGGAGAAAAACCTATCTATACTTTTTTGCTTAAGGCATGATGTTTCACTTAGAATATTACTGGGAATAAAAGGGGGAAAAAAAAAACTTTTAGGGGCAATATATGGCTTTAGCAACAGTATGAGATAAGAAATGAACTCATTCAAATCATCACTTAGATGATAATGATAACAATAATATAAAACAATATATCCCCCCAAACTGTCTTAGGTGAACAATTGCTTTGCCCTGAATTTCAGCTATTTTTTTCCACAAAATTCATTTTGAGGTGTTAGCATAAATTATTTGTGGGAGAATTTGGGAAATCCTAGTAATTTCCTGCCATTGTCCACCATCTTCCCAGAATCCAATCTCCCTAAATTATTAAAAATTGAAGGGGAGGAAGCAAGGTGGTGGAGTAGAAAGACACACATATGCTAGCTATGAAACCAACAGTCCATAAAATACCTGTAAAGAAGAACTCCCAACAAATTCTGGAGCAGCAGAAGCCACAGAACAAAGGAGTGGAGGACATTTGTGTTCCAGACAGCCCTGAAAAACAGACATCAAAGATGCCTAGCAGAGCCCACCCCTGCCTGGCCACGTGCAACCAAGAAGAGTAGATCTGAGCAGGCTTCAGGGACTGAATCTCCAGCAGCTGCGCAGGTGCCTCCACCCATGGTCCCTAAAGGTCAGTGAGAGAGTCTTTTTGGCTAGCCGACAGGGGAGTGGGGCGTCCCCATAACTCAGAGCCCCTTGGGAGGCAGCAGCAGAGGCAGCAGCAGACAACAGCTCCTAAAGCAGATAGGAGCTCAGATCCATTGTAGAAGGTCTCCACATAAATCCCCTGAGGGAAGTGAGCCCCGAGGGGCAGCCCTGCCCGCATCTGAGCACAGGAACTTAATCTCACACTGAATAGCAGCCCCACTCCCGCCAAAAGCCCTGAGGCTGGGAAGCAGCATTTGAATCTCAGACCCCAATTGCTGGCTGGGCGGATCTGGAGGCAAGGTGGGTGTGGAGAGGACACTCAGAAGTCAAGTAATTGACTGGGAAAATGCCCAGAAAATGTGGAAAAAAATAAGAACATAGACAGTTACCATCTTGGCGAACAGATATCTCCTCCCATCCTTTCACATGAGAAAGCACAAAGTTTACCATCAGGGAAAGACACAGAAGTCAAGGCTTCTGTATCCCAAACATCCAGAATAAATATTCAACGGGCTCAGGCCATGGAAGAGCTCAAAAAGGATTTTGAAAATCAAGTTAGAGAGGTGGAGGAAAAATTAGGAAGAGAAATGAGAGAGATGCAAGAAAAGCATGAAAAGCAGGTCAACACCTTGCTAAAGGAGACCCAAAAAAATGCTGAAGGAAATAACACCTTGAAAAATAGGCTAACTCAAGTGGCAAAAGAGGTTCAAAAAGCTAATGAGGAGAAGAATGCTTTCAAAAGCAGAATTAGCCAAATGGAAAAGGAGGTTCAAAAGCTCACTGAAGAAAACAGTTCATTCAAAATTAGAATGGAACAGAAGGAGGCTAATGACTTTCTGAGAAACCAAAAAATCACAAAACAAAACCAAAAGAATGAAAAAATGGAAGATACTGTGAAATATCTCTTTGGAAAAACAACTGACCTGGAAAATAGATTCAGGAGAGATAATTGAAAAATTATGGGACTACCTGAAAGCCATGATCAAAAAAAGAGCCTAGACATCATCTTTCATGAAATTATCAAGGAAAACTACCCTGAGATTCTAGAACCAGAGGGCAAAATAAGTATTCAAGGAATCCACTGATCACAGCCTGAAAGAGATCCAAAAAGAGAAACTCCTAGGAACATTGTGGCCAAATTCCAGAGTTCCCAGGTCAAGGAGAAAATATTGCAAGCATCTAGAAAGAAACAATTCAAGTATTGTGGATATACAATCAGGATAACACAAGATCTAGCAGCTTCTACATTAAGGGATCGAAGGGTGTGGAATAGGATATTGCAGAAGTCCAAGGAATTAGGACTAAAACCAAGAATGACCTACCCAGCAAAACTGAGTATAATACTTCAGGGGAAAAAATAGTCTTTCAATGAAATTGGGGAATATCAAGCATTCTTGATGAAAAGACCAGAGCTGAAAAGAAAATTTGACTTTCAAACACAAGAATGAAGAGAAGCATGAAAAGGTAAACACCAAAGAGAAGTCATAAGGGACTTAATAAAGCTGAACTGTGTACATTCCTGCATGCAAAGAAAATATTTGTAACTCTTGAAACTTTTCAGTATCTGGGTAGTTGGTGGGATTACATACACACACACACACACACACACACACACTCACACACAGAAACAAAGAGCACAGAGTGAGTTGAATAGCATGGGATCATATCTTTAAAAAATGAAATTAAGTGGTGAGAGAGAAATACATTGGGAGGAGAAAGGGAGAAATGGAATGGGGCAAATTATCTCTCATAAAAGAAGAAAGCAAAAGATTTTTTAGAGGAGGGGAAAAGCGGGGAAGTGAGATAAAACCATGTAATTTCCTCTCATCACGTTCGACTAAAGGATGGAATAGAATACACACTCATTTTGGTATGAAAACCTATGTTACAATACAGGAAAGTGGGAGAGAAGGGGATAAGCAGGGTGGGCGGGTGATGGAAGGGAGGGCAATGGGAGGAGGGAGCAATTTGAAGTAAACACTCTTGGGGAGGGACAGGATCAAAAGAGAGAATAGAAGCAAGGGGGGGCAGGATAGGATGGACAGAAATATAGTTAGTCTTACACAACACAACTATTATGGAAGTTATTTGCAAAACTACACAGATATGGCCTATATTGAATTGCTTTACTTCCCAAAGGGAATGGGTGGGGAGGGAGGGATGAAGAGAAGTTGGAACTCAAAGTTTTAGGAACAACTGTTGAGTACTGTTCTTGCTACTAGCATATAAGAAATACAGGTAATGGGGTATAGAAAGTTATCTGGCCCTACATGACAAAAGAGAAGATAGGGACAAGGGAAGGGAAGGATGATAGAAGACAGGGCAGAGAGGTGATAGGTGCAATTAGAATGCTTGGTGTTTTGTGGTGGGGGAGGGGACAAATAGGGAGAAAATTTGGAACCCAAACTTTTGTGAAAATAAATGTTAAAAGTTAAATAAATAAATTTAAAAAATAAAAAATAAAAATTTAAATTGGATTTGCTCAAAATAACTACAACACTTAACATTCTGTTGTCAGGTCACATTCTTTTTTCTACCCTCTTGTTTGTTTCAGATTTCCTGAGAAAAAAAGTTTGTCAGAGAAGGGTCAGAGAGAAATACACACATAGGATAAGAAGAAGGAAATCAGGATATAAAGAAATTTGGACTAGTATGAACTTGAGGAGAATAAATTTCAAAAAAATGGGAGAAACTGTAGGTAATTTGAAAAACTAGCTCTGGACCTCGATAGTGGTGATTGTTCCAGACCTTTATTGTATGAGAAACCAGCTATGACACCATTCATGAGCATCAAAAATCAACAGAACCTGAAGAATTCTCAAGAAGGATAAAGGAGAAAGTAAAAAGAAATATAAATCATTACACAAAACTTGATTAGAAAAGTCAACTTCACATGCAAAAGATGGGAGAATAATGTAGGAAAAGTAGAGGATTTTTTCCCGAAAAACACATCTGAGATTGGGATGTAGTGGACTAAAGGCTTAATATGAGTCATCAGTATGATGCGGCAGCCAAATCCCGCTACCAAAAAAAAGACAATCACAGCACAAAATACTTTAATGTGATATTGGGCAGAATTATGATGGTCAAAGCTTTTGAGAATAGGAAGAAAACAGTCCCACTGCATTGTGCTCTCATCAGATTTGGTGTACCTATTTTGTCATAGAAAGTATCCTGGTATCATACTAATTTGTATTATTATTGTCTTTTTTAATTTTACTATTACTGCTAATAGTTCTACTGAATATGAATCTATCATTGGAAGCCAGATTATCAGGAAACCTATATAAATGAAAGGGAATTTGGGAAAGAAAAGAACACTGAATGAATTATTTTTTGTTTTTCTATTTATTTACTTACTTTTAGTTTTCAGTATTCATTTCCACAAAATTTTGAGTCAGAAATTTTCTCCCCATCTCTCCCCTTCCGCACCCTAAAATGCCATGTATTCTGATTATCCCATCCACCAATCTTCCCTCCCTTCTCTCACACCCCTCCCTTCCCTTATCTCCATCTTCTCTCTTCTCTTTTAGGGAAAGATAAATTTCTATACCCCATTACCTGTATTACTTATTTCCCACTTGTATGTAAAAACAATTCTCAACATTTTTCCCTAAAACTACGAGTTCCAAATTCTCTTCCTTCCTCCTTGATTGTTCAGCTGAAAAGCTAGAAAAAGAACAAATTGAAAAACTCCAAGTAAATGCCAAATTAGAAAAATTGAAAACCAAGGGAGGGTTTATGTTTCCTTTCCCATTTGTCCTATTTTCCCAGTTAGGTTTTGTGCTTCCTTTGTCATTTGTTCAATTTTTCGTTTTTACAGAGATGTTCTCTTCATAGAATTCGTTTTTCATACTTTTAAAGTAATTGGCCAATTTTTCTTCTATTTCCTTGTTCAGCTGTTCCAGAAGAGTTTGTTTTTTTTTGAATGCAAACAGTTCACAATTCCTTCTGAAGTTTCAGATGGGAGTACAGTCTCAATACTGACCTCTTTGGTATTCGTGTTTTGGTCCTTGTCTCCATAGAAAGATTCTATGGTTATTTCTCCCTTGTTTTGCTTTTTTCTTTTTGCCCATGATGGTGAGGCTTTATGTGTCATGGTTTCTGGTTCTTTCACTTAGAAGCTGCAGAACTTGGTATTGAGCTGACTTCTGTGAAAAAGCTAAGGGCAGGTTCCTTTTTATCTTTTGTTTTGTGTTTCTTGCATCAGCCCTGAGGCTAGAATGTTAAGTGTAGGGGAGGGGTGGTATGGTCATGGGACATCTCCTCAGCTGAACTGAGGCAAAGGCAAGCTCAGGGGATGGTGATCCTGGCTGCCCTATTGTCTTCCTTTTTTCCCTGGAGCACTTAGGCATGGCTCCTCTCCTAGTGCTGAAGCATACCTGGGGCCTAGTGCGAGTTTTCACCACCCTGAGGCCTCTCTCCTTCTGTTTTGCTTCTGCCACAGCAAGAGGAATCCCCCTTAGCTATTTTCTTAGCCTCAGGTGTTATGACACTGTTTGCCCCTTCTGCAGATCCCACTGATCCAGGATTTTTCTGAGGAAATATTTTATGGTTCTTTTGAAGTCAACAAGGGGAGAGGAGGGAAGATTTACCCATCACTCTGCCATTTTGGCTTTCAGAAATTCAAGTAAGTGACTTACAGACGTTTAATCTGTGGATTGAAAGTCTCAGGAGATGCTGTGGCTGATAACTGGGGCTCAGCAGCTGTCACTCACTTGGCTCTACTATTCTCCCACCCTGGGCTGCCACCCTCCTGTTCCACCTCAGGGCTTCTCAAGGCTTACTGTGCTGTGGGACGCACTGCATTGCATGCTGTGGGCTCGCCCCTGTGGAAGAGATCCTTCCTGTGGACCTTCTGTCCTCGGCTGTTAATCTGCCACAATCTTTCTCATATTGGATTCTGCACCTCCAAAATTTGGTCAGATTCTCTTTTTAGAGGTATCTGAAGGAGTTTGTCTAAGAGCTTAGGTGAGTCATTGCTCTCACTCTCTCAGCTTGCCTCTGCACCCCCCCACCCACAATTGATTTTCAAATCAAATAAGAGTGATAGAGGAAACATTAATTAAAGAAATGAAATCAAAGGAATAAAATTATGAAAAGAAATTAACAGCTTGTCAAAAGAGGCATAAAATATTGAACAAAATAAAAAATTGAAAAGCAGAATAGGTGAAATGGGAAAAGAAGTATAAATATTTGCTGAAGATAATAATTCTTTAAAACTAAGAATTGGGCAATTGGCAAGTAAAGACTCCATCAGAAATCAAATAAAATGAAAAGAAGTAAAAATGAAGAAAATATGAAACATTTCACTAGATAAACAACTGAACTGGAAAATTCATTAAAAGGAGATAATTTGGCAGAGTGCATGTGTTGTACCAGCACAGATTCAGCTATAGCGGAGTGAGAATGGCCAGAGTAAAGTGGATCACCAACAGCTGTTCCAGTTACCCAAATGTCCCAGTACAGGAGAGGCGTGTGACAGAGCTGGATGAGAGTAGTGCAGGGCCAACTGCAGCAGTAGCTACTTCTGGGACTGTCAGCCTACAGCCTAAAGGTTTGAAAGTCACCTATTTGAAGATCTGGGAGTCAAGATGGTGGAGTAACTGTAAAGGCTCTCACCTTCCCCTTGTTGAAATTGAAAATAGCCTGAAAATATTGCCCTAGGAAAGTAATGGAAGAGTGGAGACAACAGAAAGGGTATAGAAGTGTTTTAGCGCTGAAGAGAGGCTAGGGAGATTGCTGAGATGGGTCCCTCTTGTTCCAGCATAAGGGGACCAGTGAAGGTGTAGAAGTGTTTCAACAAGCCCCACCTGAGTGGGCGAGCAGAGATTCTGAGCCCCAAGGGGGTGGAGCAGGTAACACCAACACTGGGACCCCAGGTGAGCCTTAACACAGCCAGGGGAATTGGGAATTCTCCAGCACAGGGAGGGTTCCCCCAGCCACTGAGCCTGTCAGGGCTCTAACACAGCCCTAAGGGATGAAGATACCTCTAGGGGTCAGATAAGACTTCCCTCACATCTCAAGCTTTAAGCTTCAGTGAATCCCTGGGAAAAGTCAGGAACTGGACTCAGTCTTGGAAAGCACTAGCCAGACCAGCACCAGGTAAGCAGCAGCATTATATAGCTTCCAGCTGAAAGAACTAGAGTCTGCAGTACACAAAGCCAGTAACCAGGACCTTAGTTCCCAGTAGAAGAAACATGGGATAGAGTCCCAGTGCCCCAGCAGAAGGGATCCACTTTAAAAGCCAGGAATGAGTGCATCACCATGAGCAAGAAGCAAGTTAGAAAAGTAAGTATCATAGAATTTTATTACAGGGACAGGGAATATCAAAATATGAATTCAGAAGAGAACAGCATTAATATTATACCGACATCTGAAACTTCAAAAGGGAATATGAAGTGATCTCAAGTCAAAAAGCATTCTTGAAAGAATGCAAGAAGAATCTGTAACCAAATTGGAGAGGTAGAAGAAAAATTGATCCATGATTTTAAAATTACAATTGACAAAATTAAAAGAAGAACTCACTGAAGGAAAAAGTACCTTAAAAAGTAAAATTTGGGGGCAAAGCCAAGATGGTAGAATAAAAGCAGGGACTTCCCTGAGCTCTCCCCCAAAGCACTCAAAATACCTGTTAAAGCCGCTCTAAAAAATTCTTGATATATAGAACCCACAAATGACAGTGAAACAAATCTCCAGCCCAAGACAATCTGGAAAGTTGACATGAAGGGTTTATCCCACCAGCCACGGAGTAGATTTCAGTCTGGCATGGTAAACACTGGCATAGATGGACTGGAGAAGATCTCAGGGGACTGAATAATTGGGAGCTGTGGCAGTTTCCATATTTCTCAACCCCAAAATGCCAGAAAGGTCAGTGGAAAAAGTCTATGAGACCTGGGTGAAACAGGAGTGTGGGGTCTGGCTGGGTTTGACCCAGGCCCAGGGTGTGGCAGCCACCTGCAGCAGCAGAAGCAGTAGCAGCAGCAAGAGTAGTGGTGGCAGAGGCAGAGGCATTTACAATTCTGGGTAAATGGATTGTCTGGGAAACAAGCCATTGATGCAAAATTCCTGGAACCTGGGATATTACCTGAATCCAGTCCCCCAACCACAATGGAATCAGAGTCCTACTTTGACCAAGAGTTCAAGCGGTTGGCTGGGAGAATTGAGCACACATTGTAAAAGAACACAGATGGTAGAATCTTACTTTGGTGACAAGAAAGATTTGAGCAATCAACCAGAAGAGGACAGAAGAATAAAAATTCCTACTTCAAAAGCCTGCAAGAGGAATATGATTGGGTCTCAGTTGATGGAAGAGCTCAAAAAGCATTTTGAGGTGAGAGCAACTACTCACCTAAGCTCTTGACAAACTCCTTCAGATACTTCTACAAAGAGAATCTGACTAAATTTTGGAGGGGCAGAATCCAACAGGAGACAGATAATGGCAAATTCACAACCCAGGACAGACTACAAGGTCAAAGGGAAGGATCTGTTCCACAGGGCTGGAGGAGCACACAGTGCACAGCACACAGGCTGTACCAGTGCATCCCCACCACACCAGGGCCGAGCAGAAAGTCCTGGGTGGTCTGATGCAGTGTCTGCACTGAAAAATCTCGGACATATCAGCGCAGGACGGAAGTCCAGTGGAACGGAGTGAGTGAGAGCCATGGAACCTCAGGTATCTGCAGCAGCTGCTCCTGAGACTATCAGTCCACAGATTAAATGTCTGTAGGTCACTTACTTGAACTTCCAGGAGGCAAAATGATGGAGTGATACATAAATGCTCTCTCTCCCTCCCCTTTTTGACCGTGAAAGAACCATAATATATTTCCCCAGAAAAATCCTGGAACAGTGGGTTCAGCAGAAGGGACAAACAGTCTCTTAGCATATGAGACTATGAAAACTGCTAAGGAGGGTCCTTTTTGCTGTGTCTGAAGAGGAGCAGTGCAGGACTGGAGCTGCCCCAGACAACCCCACCTCAGCAAACTAGGAGGAAATCCACAGCCCAGAGGGGTGGAGCCCTGCAATGACCAACACCAGAACCCCAGGAGTGCCTCAGCATCCCAGGGAACTTGTGAAGACACTAGGGCATCTGGGATCAGCAACCGCTTTGTGAGCTTGCCTATGCTCTAGCTCATCAGAGATGTCCTGTGGCCAGACCACCCCTTCCCCACACTTAACAAGCTAGCTCCTGGGTAAATCCTGGGAAACACAAATAGAGTTCATCTGGTCTCTGCTTTCTCACACCAGCCAACTCAGTACCAAGTAAGGTGCAACACTTGAGCTACTAGCTAAAAGAACTAGAGATCTCAATATGAAAAGCTTCAAGTTCGAGGCACAAGAGCTTCTCATGCATTAGAAGCAGAGATCTTTAAAGGCCAGGAAAAGGGTGATTATCATCATCATGAGTAAGAAGCAAAGCAGGACAAAAAAGACCATAGATTCTTTCTATGGGGACAAGGAAAAAAACACGAATATCAAAGAGGTCAGCATTGAGACTGTACCCTCATCTGAAATAGAAGAAAATCTGACTCATTTTATTTTATTTTATAAGGTCAAAAACTCTTGGAGTCTTGCTTCTTTTTTTAAGTTGAATTATTTTATTTGTTTTCAGTGTTTGACAATCACTTCCATATATCTTAGATTTTTTCCCACTCCCTCCCTCTTATTCCAACCCTTCCCAAACCCTCCCTGAGATGGCATACAGTCTTATACAGGTTCTACACGTACATTCTTATTAAATGCATATTGCATAGAAGAATTAAAGTGAATGGGGGAAATCATAAAACAAAACAAAACTTGTCATAATACAAAAGAAAACGGTCTGTTTCTGTCTGTGATCCAATTCCATAGCTCTCTCTGGATGTGGAAGGTGTTTTGCCTCAAGAATCCTTTGGAAACTTTTTAAGTCCATGCATGTCTTGTTTTAATGTTTATTTATTTATTTTTAGTTTTCGACATTCATTTCCACAAAACTGTGAGTGCCAAATTTTCTTTCCATCTCTCACCTCCCCCACCCCATAATGCCTTGCATTCTGATTACCCCTTCCCTCAGTATGCCCTCCCTTCTATCACATCCCACCCTTCCCTTATCCCCATCTTCTCCCTTTTCTTGTAGGGCAAGTTAGATTTCTATACCCCATTACCTGTATTTCTTATTTCCCAGTTATATGCAAAAACAATTCTCAAAATTCCTTTCTGATACTTTGAATTTCAACTTCTCTGCTTTCTTCCCTCCCCACCCATCCCCACTGAGAAGGCAAGCAATTCAATATAGGTTATATATGTGTAGTTTTGCAAATGACTCCCATAATGCTCATTTTGTGAAAGACTAACTCTATTTTCCTCCATCCTATTCTACCTCACATATGTTCTGTTCTCTCATTTGACCTTGTCCTTCCCCAAAAGTGTTTACTTTTAATTATTCCCTTCTCTCATTTGACTTCCCTTCTGTCAGCTCCCTCACACCCTTGTCCCCTTCTCCCCTACTTTCCTGCGTTGTAATATAGATTTTCATACCAAATTGAGTGAGCATGTTATGACCTCCTTAAACCAAATGTGAAGAGAGAGAAAGTTTCATTTTTCCCTCTCTCCTCCTCCCTTTTCTCCTCCATTGAAAAAACTTTTTCTTGCCTATTTTATGAGTGATAATTTACCCCATTCCATTTCTCCCTTTCTCCTCCCAATATATTCCACTCTTACTCTTTAATTTTATGTTTTTAGATATCTTCCCTTCTTATTCAACTGTACTTGTTTTCTCTTTCTATGTGTGTGTGTGTGTGTGTGTGTGTGTGTTTGTATGTGCATAATCCTTTCAACTACCCAAATACAGAGAAAAGTCTCAAGAGTTACAAATGATATCTTTCCATGTAGGAATGTATAGTTTAACTTTACAGAGTCGTTTACGATTTATCTTTCCTATTTACCTTTTCATGCTTCTCTTGATTCTCATGTTGCAAAGTCAAATTTCCTATTCAGTTCTGTTCTTTTCATCAATAATGCTTGAAAGTCCTCTGTATCATAGAATGACCATTTTCCCCCCTGAAGTATTATACTCACGTTTGCTGGGTAGGTGATTCTTGGTTTTAATCCCAATTTCTTTGACTTCTGGAATATCCTATTGCAAGCCCTTCGATTCTTCAATGTAGAAGTTGCCAGATTCTGTACTATCTTGACTGTATTTCCACAATACTCGAATTGTTTCTTTCTTTTTGCTTGCAATGTTTTCTCCTTGACGTGAGAACTCTGAAATTTGGCCACAATATTCCTAGGAGTTTCTCTTTTCGTGTCTCTTTCAGGAGGTGATCAGTGGATTCTTTCCATATTTATTTTTTCCTCTGGTTCTAGAATATTATGAAAGATGATGTCTATGCTTTTTTTTGATCATGGCATTCAGATAGTCCCATAATTTTTAAATTGTCTGTCCTGGGATCTATTTTCCAGGTCAGATGATTTTCCAGTGTGATATTTCACATTATCTTCCATGTTTTCATTCTTTTGGTTTTGGTTTGTAATTTTTTGCTTTCTCATAAAGTCATTAGCTTCCATCTGCTCCATTCTAATTTTTAAAGAACTTTTATCTTCAGCTTTTGAACCTCCTTTTCCATTTGACTAATTTTGCTTTTTAAAGCATTCTTCTCTTCATTGGCTTTTTGGGACTCTTTTACCATTTGAGTTAATCTATTTTTTAAGGTTTTAATTTCTTCAGCATTTTTTGGGGTCCCTTTAGAAAGGTGCAGATCAGCTTTTCACGATTTTTTTGCATTGTTCTCATTTCTCTTCCCAATTTTTCTTCCACCTCTCTTACTTGATTTTCAAAATCCCTTTTGAGCTCTTCTATGACCTGGAAACATTGCAAATTTATTTTGGAGGCCTCTGATGTTAATTAAGAATTGTTCTTCCTCATCTGAAAGAATGGAAGAAATACCTGTTCACCAAGAAAGTAACCTTCTTTAGTCTTATTTTTTCCCTTTTTTGGGCATTTGTTTTTCAGCCAGTTATTTGACTCTTGAGTTGTTTGGCAAGAGGGAAGTATAATCTGGGGACCAAGGGAGAGAACTTTACTCCTCTCCTCGCCTCTGCACTGGTCTGGGAGCAAGAAAACCTTTTCTGCCCAGAAGCTGGAAGTAGTAGAGTTCCCACTCCACATACACCTCCATTTCTGCCACACCCCAGGACCATGGTCAAATCGGAGATTCAGATGAGCTCCTCAATTCCCCCAGAGGCTTTAGGCAGAGAGCAAGGTCTCCACTTGGGGCTGTAGTTCATATCAGCTTCTCAATTTCTCCAGGGACTTTAGACTGAGGGTTCTACCAATGGATTTTGCTGCTACTACTGCCATGACTACCACAGCTGCTGGCTGGCTCTGGGACTACAGGTGGACTATGGTCCCTTCTCGTCCATTGAAAAAATCCTTTAACTCAGTTTGGAAGTTTTCTTTGGTGTTTGTGGATTGAGGCATATGAGAACCTCTGCTGCTGACGGGAATACTGCCCAGGAGGTCTGTTCTGGTCCTCTTCATCTTTGTGCTGTGTGGCCAAGGCTGGGCTGTGCTCTGTTCCACATCCAGTGCGATAGACTTTTCCTATCCACTTTCCAGGTTACCTTGAACTGGAAATCTCTTTCATTGTCGTTATTTGGTATCTGTTGCTCTAGAATTTGTTGAGAGTCATTTTTTACAGATATTTTACAGGCTCTGGGGGAAGAACCAGAGTCTGTGTATCTTTCTACTCTGCCATCTTGACTCTGCCCCATGCATTTCAATGGGATACTAAGTCTGCTAGAAAAATTCCTCACACACTGTGGTTGCTATTGTGTACAAAGTTCTCCTGGTTCTGCTCCTTTCACTCAGCATCAGTTCATATAAGTCTTTTCAGACTTCTCTGAAGTCTTCCTGTTCATCGTTTCTCGTAGCACAATAGAATTCCATTACATTCATATATGACAACTTGTTCAGCCATTCCCCAGTTGATGGGTATCCCCTTGATTTCCAATTTTTGGTCACCACAAAGAGAGTTGCTATAGATATTTTTATTCATGTGGGACTTTTTCCATTTCTATGATCTCTTTGGGATAGAGTACCAGAAGTGATATTTCTGGATCAAGGGTATGCACATTTTTGTAGCTCTTTGGGCATGGATCCAAATTGCTCTCCAGAATGGTTGGATCAGCTCATAGCTCCACCAACAATGAACTAGTGTTCCAAGTCTCCAACATCTTCTCCAACATTTATCATTTTCCTATTTTGTCATGTTACCCAATCTGATAGGTATGATATGGTACCTCACAGCTGTTTTGATTTGCGTCTCTCAAATCAATAGC
This sequence comes from Notamacropus eugenii, assembly GCF_028372415.1. NCBI lineage: Eukaryota > Metazoa > Chordata > Mammalia > Diprotodontia > Macropodidae > Notamacropus > Notamacropus eugenii. The sequence continues at coordinate 82,421,153 of NC_092873.1, read as the reverse complement.
GATTTAGAGTATCTTTTTTCATATGACTATAGATAGCTTTAATTTCTTCCTCTGAAAAATGCCTGATCATATCCTTTGACCATTTATCAAAAGGGGAATTAATTGCATTCCTGTACATTGGACTTAGTTGTCTATATATATTAGAAATGATGACTTTATCACAGACACACTTTGCAAAAATTATTGCCCAGTTATCTGTTTCCCTTGTAATCTTTGTTGCATTGTATTTTGTTGTGCAAAAACTTTTAAATTTAATGCAATCAAAATAATCCATGTTGCACTTCATAATGTTCTATATCTCTTTTTGGGTCATAAATTTTTCCATTATTCATAAATCTGACAAGTGCACTATTCCTTGCTCCTCTAATTTGTTTACTGTATTAATCTTTATACCTGGATCATATATTCATTTGGACTTTATTCTTGGGTATGATGTCAGACATTAGTCTATGTCCAATTTCCACATCGTTACCCAATTGTCCTAGCAATTATTGTCAAACACAGAGTTCTTATCTCAGAAGCTGGGGTCTTTGGGTTTATCAAACAGTAGATTGCTGTATTCATTAACACCTGTATATTGAGAACCTTACCCTGTTCCACTGATCTACCCCTGTGTTTCTTCGCCAATAGGTTTTGATGATGGCTGCTTTATAATACAATTTGAGATGTGGTAGGGCTAGGTCACCTTCCCTATTATTTCTTTTCATTCGTTCCCTTCATATTCTGGAACTTTGATTCTTGTAGATGAATTTTGATATCATTTTTTCTGGCTCTAGAAAATAATTATCTGGTAGTATCATTGGTATGACACTGAATAGGTTAATTAATTTAGATAGAATTTTCATTTCTGTTGTATTACATCAGCCTACCCACGCACAAGCGATGTTTTTCCACTTACATAGATCTGACTATGTTTGAGCAAAGAGTGTTTCGTAATTGTGTTCATATAGACTTTGAGTTTGTTTTGTCAGGTAAACTCCCAGATATTTTATAGTGTCTACCATAGCTTTAAACAATATTTATCTTTCTGTCCTTGCTGTTGGGCATTGTTAGTAATATATAGAAATGCAGATGATTTATGTAAGTTTCTGTTGTACTTTGCAAATTTGCCAAAGTTGTTTATTATTTCTAGAAGTTTTTTACTTGATTATTTGGGATTCCCTAAGGATATCATCTTATCATCTGCAAAGAGTGATAACTTGATTTCTTCTTTGCCTATTCTAATTCTTTCAGTTTCTTTTTCTTCTCTTATTGATACAGCTAACACTTATGATACCATCTGGAATAACTGTTGTAATAATGGACATCCATGTTTCAGCCTTTATCTTATAGGAAATTCATCTAGCTTGTCCTTACTCCTTATAATTCATGCTGATGGTTTTAGGTATATACTGCTTTTTATTTTATGAAAAGTTCCATTTATTCATATGATTTCCAATGTTTTCAATAGAAATGGGTGTTGTATTTCGTCAAGAGTTTTTTCTGCATCTATTTAGATAATCGTGTGGTGTCTGTTAATTTTCTTGTTCATATAATCAATAATAAATAATAGTCGTTTTTTTAACATTGAAGCAGCCCTGCATTCCTGGCATACATCCTACCTGATTATTCTCAGAATAAGTTGGTGTATTCTTTTTGCTAATATCTTATTTAAAATTTTTGGGTCTATATTCATTAGAGAAATTGGTCTGAAATTTTTTTCAAATTTATTTTTAGATTTCAACATTCATTTCCACAAAATTTTTACTTCCAATTTTTCTCCCCCCACCCGATAATATCTTGCATTCTGATTACCCCTTTCCTCAATGTACTCTCCTTCCATCGCACCCCACCCTTCCCTTATCCCCATCTTCTCCCTTTTCTTGTACGGCAAGATAAATTTCTATACCCCGTTACCTGTATTTCTTGTTTCCCAGTTATGTGCAATAACAATTTTCAACATTCCTTTCTTATACTTTGAATTCCAACTTCCCTCCCTCCTTACCCATACCCACCAAGAAGACAAGCAACTCAATAGAGGCTATATATGTGTCGTTTTGCAAAAGACTTCCATAATAGTCGTGTTGTGTAAGACTAACGATATTGCCCTCCATTCTATAATGTCCTCCCATTTTTTTACTATTCTCTCATTTGACCTTGTCCCTTCCCAAAAGTGTTTACTTCTAGTTACTCCCTTCTCCCATTTGCCCTCCCTTCTATCATTCCCCTCATCCCACTTGTCCCCTTCTCCCTTACTTTCCAGTAGTGTAATATAGATTTTCATACCAAATTTATTGAGCATGTTATTCCCTCCTTAAGCCAGATGTGAAGAGAGTAAGTTTCACTTTTCCCCTCTCACCTGCTCCCTTTTTTCTTTCATTGAACAAGATTTTTCTTATCTCTTTTCTGAGTGATAGCCTGCCCCATTCCATTTCTCGCTTTCTCCTCTCAATATTTTTGTCTCTCACCCCTTAATTAAATTAATTTTTTTATGGATATCATTTCTTCTGATTCAAACCCACCTGTACTCTCTGCCTGCCTGTGTGTGTGTGTGTGTGTTTGTGTGTGTGTGTGTGTGTGTGTGTGTGTAATCCCTCCACCTACCCAAAAACTGAGAAAAGTCTCAAGAGTTACACACATTATCTTTCCATATAGGAAAGTAAATAGATCAGGGTTAGAGAGTTTGTACGATTTCTCTTTCTTGTTTTCTTTTCATACTTCTCTTGATTCGTGTGTTTGAAAGTCACATTTTTTATTCAGTTCTGGTCTTTTCATCATGAATACTTGAAAGTCCTCTATATTATTGAATGACCACTTATTCCCTTGAAGTATTATACTCAGTTTTGCTGGGGAGGTGATTCTTGGTTGTAATCCCAGTTCCTTTGATTTCTGGAATATCCTAATCCAAGCCCTTCGATTCTTTAATGTTGAAGCTGCTGGATCCTGTGTTATTCTTCTTGTATTTCCACAATATTCAAACTGTTTCTTTCTAGCTATTTGCAATATTTTTTCCTTGACCTGGGAACTCTGAAATTTAGCCACAATATTACTAGCTGTTTCTCTTTTCAGCTCTCTTTCAAGAAGTGATCAGTAGATTCTTCCAATATTTATTTTGCCTCCTGGTTCTCGAATATGAAGGCAATTTTCCTTGATAATTTCATGAAAGATGATGCCTAGGCTCTTTTTTTTTTTAATCATGGCTTTCAGGTAGTCCCCTAATTTTTCAGTTGTCTCTCCTGCATCTATTTTCCAGGTCAGTTGTTTTTCCAATGAGATGTTTCACATTATCTGCTACTTTTCCAATCCTTTGGTTTTCTTTTGTAACTTCTCTGTTTATTGCATACTCATTAGCTTCCCTGAACTCCACTATCATTTTTAAAGAACTATTTTTTTTCAGTGAGCTTTTGAAGCTCCTTTTCCCTCTGGTTAATTCTCCTTTTTAAAGCCTTCTTCCCCTCATTGTCTTTTTGGACCACTTTTTCCAATTGAGTTAGCCTTTTTTTAAAGATATTATTTCCACAGTATTATTTTGGTTCTCCTTTAGCAAGCTGCTGACCCACTTTTCAAGTTCTTCTATGGCCTGAGACCATTTCTTATTCATTTTGGAGGTACTGGAGGCAGAAGCCTTGATTTCTTGTGACAATATGCATTGCTCTTCCTCATCCAAATGGATTGAAGGAGACACCTGTTCACCAAGAAAGTAATCTTCTGTGGCCTCATTTTTTCCCTTTTTGGGCATTTTCCCAGCCAGTTACTTGACTTCTGAATCCTTTGTCAAAAGGAGGGTCCTAGTGCTCCTCCTCCCCCTAGTACAGTACTCAAGGCTGAGATTCAGATCAACTGCTCAATTGCCCCCGGGGCTTTGAGTAGGGGCAGGTTGCCACTGAGGACTGAGGTTCAGATCAACATCTTAATTCCCCCAGAGGCTTTAAGCTGATCTTCCTGAACAATGTAACCAGGCTGCTTCCATGGTCACCATAACTGCCTGCTGCCCGCTACTGCTGCTATCTGGGAACAGTACTGCAGGGACCCCACTCCCCTGTTGCCAAGCTGGGAAAGTCCCCCCACAATGACCTTTGGAGGTTTATTTTTCGCTTGTGGGTTGAGGAATCTGGGACCACCCTGCTGGGAACTCTGCCCTGGAGGTCTGTTCAGGTCCTCTTCCTCCTAGAGTCACACAGCCTGGACCAGGCACCACTCTGCTCAGTGTCCAGTGGGATAGACCTTTCCTGTCGACATTCCAGGTTACGTTTGGCTGAAAACCTATGTCACTCTGTAGTTCCATGTCTTCTACTGCTCTAGAATTTGTTGAGAGTCATTTTTTACAGGCATTTTGTGGGCTGTGGGTGAAGTGCTAGAGTATATGCATCTTTGTACTCCATCATTTGGCTCTGCTCCTATAATTTTTTTTTTCTGTGTTAGCTCTTTCTGGTTTGAGTATCAGAACAATGGATGTATCATAAAATAAAATTGATAGATTCTCTCTTTGGCAATTTTCCCAAATAATCTATATAGTATTGGAATTATCATTTCTTTAAATATTTGACAGAATTCATTTGTAAATGTATCTGGCCCTAGAGATTTTTCCTAGGCTTATTCAACTTCTCTTTCTGGGGTGTAGTTATTTAAGCACTCAGCTTCCTCTCCTACTAATCTGGGCAATTTATATATTTTAAAAAAATTATCCATCTCATTTAGATTGTAGAATTTGTGGGCATATAGTAGGGAAAAATAATTTCCAGTTATTGTTTAATTTCCTCTTCACTGGAGGTGAGTTCAACCTTTTCATTTTTGATATTGGTAATATGGTTTTCTTCTTTCTTTTTTTAAATCAAATTGACCAAAGGGTTATAAATTTTATTGTTTTTTTCATAACAGTAACTCTTAGTTTTTTCTATTACTTCAATAATTTTCTTAATTTCAATTTTATTAATCTTTCCTTTGGTTTTCAGTATGTCTAATTTGGTATTTATTTGGAGATTTCCAATTTGTTCTTTTTCTAGCTTACTCAACTACATGCCCCATTAATTGACCTCCTCTTTCTCCATTTTATTAATGTTGGCTTTCAAAGATATAAAACTTACTCTAAAAACTGCTTTTGTAGTATCCCATAAGATTTCGCAGGTGGACCCATTGTAGTCATTCTCTTGAATGAAGGTGTTGATTGTTTCTATCATTTGTTTTTCAACCCACTCGTTCTTTGGGATTAGATTGTTTAGTTTCCTTTTAATTTTTCCTTCATATTTCCATAGCCTTTGATTACACATAAACTTACTGCAATATGAAATGAGAAGTAGGCGTCTCCACCTTTCTACACTGGATTGTGAGGTTTTTATGGCCTAGTACTTTGAGAATTTTTGTTTGTGTGCCATGAATCGCTGAGAAAAAGGTATAATCTTGTTTATCCCCATTTAATTTTCTCCAGAGATATATCATATCTACATTATCTAGCATTCCACTCACCTTCTTAACTTATATCTTGTTTATTTTGAGGTTAGAGTTATCAAGTTCACAGAGTAGAAAGATGAGATCCCCCACTAGTATAGTTTTGCTCTCTACTTCTTCCTTTAACTCCCTTAACTTCTCCTCTAAGAATTTGGATGCTATACCTTGGAAGATCTTATTCCAGTTGGAGGTTGCTATACGACTTGGAAAATGAGTTTAAAATTATGAAAAAATAATACATTGAAGAGAACAACCCTTAAAAAAGAAAACTTTACAAATGGAATACGAAGCAAAAAGTCTAAGTGGGACAAATGGACTAATGGAAAAAGAAACACAATATCTAAATGGGAAAACTGGGCAATTGAAACAGTACAAAAACTAACTGGAGAAAATAACTCGTTTAAAGTAATAATTGTACAGGTGGAAAAGGAAATGCAAAAGTTGACTGAAGAAAACCATTTGACAAAAATTATAATTGGACAAGTAGATGCTAATGATTCTAAGAGACATCAAGATTCAGTCAAACTAGAAAAGTACAAATTGAAAATCTCCAAGTGAATATCATCTTTCAAACATTGAAAACCAAAGAGAGATTAATAAAGTTGAAATTATGAAAACTACTGAACTAATAAATAAAACTGAGTTGGTTTTATGAAAAACTAATAAAAATGATAAAGCTTTAGTCGATTGGATTAAACAAAGAAAAAAGAAAAGCAAATTACCAATATCAAAACTGAAAAGGATAAAGTCACCTCCAACGAGGAGGAAATTGAAACAATAATTACAAATTACTTTTCCCAACTATGTGCCCATAAATTAGACAATCTAGATGAGATGGATGATTTTTTAAAAAAAATATAAATTACCCACATTAACAAAAGAAGAATACTTAAATAACCCCACCACAGAAAATGAAATTGAAGAAGCCATCAATGAACTCCCTAGGAAAAAATCTCCAGGGCCAGATGGATTTACAAGTGAATTGTATCAAACATTTAAAGAACTGTTAATTTCAATACTATTTAGAATATTGGGGAAAATTGGTGAAGATGGAGTCCTATCAAATTTATTTTATCATAACAATATACTTCTGATACTTAAATCAGGAAGAGCCAAAACAGGGAAAGGAAACCATACACCAATTTCTCTAATGAATATAGGTGCAAAAATTTTAAATAAGATATTAACAAAAAGAGTACAGTATCTTATCCTGAGAATAATACATTATGTTCAGGTAGGATTTATATCAGGAATGCAGGGCTGGTTCAATATTGTACAAACTTTAGCATTATTTATCATATCAAGAAGAAAACTAACACAAACCACATACTTATCTGAATAGTTGGAGAAAACCTTTTGACAAAATACAACACCCATTCCTATTGAAAACATTGGAAATCATTGGAATAAATGGGAATTTCCATTAAATATAAGCTGGATGTATTCCCTATAAGAACAGGAGTGAAACAATGATGTCCATTATCACCACTATTTTTCAATATGGTACTGCAAATATTAGCTGTAGCAGTAAGAGAAGAAAAAGAAATTGAAGGAATTAGAATAGGCAAAGAAGAAAGTAAGTTATCACTCTTTGCAGATGATGTGATGACATTGTTAAAGAATCCAAGAGGTTAAAGTAAAAAACTACTTGAAATAAAAAACAACTTTGGCAATGTTGTGGATTACAAAATAAAACCGCAAAATCTTCCTCATTTCTATATATTACTAACAAAGCCCAACAGCAAGAGATAGAAAGAGAAATTCCATTTAAATCCAGAGTAGACACAATAAAATATTTAGAAATCTACCTGGGAAAGCAAATTCTGGGACCGTATGATCACAATTACAAAACACTCTTTGCACAAATAAAGCCCGATGTAAGTACAAAAACATCAGTTGCTCGTGGGTAGGCCAAGCTGATACCAAGAAAATTACAATTCTACCTAAATTAATTTCTTTGTTCAGTACCATACCAATCAAACAATTAGATAATTATTTTTTTTATTTTATTTTTTACACAGTTTATAACAGATACAGCAATTCAAACTTTTGATCAGGTGATACTTCTTTTTAAAGCATTTACAATATGAACCACAAAAGAATTTTTTTTAAGCGTAAACCAACTGAGACACAGATAATATTTATGTTGCTAACTTCACAAGCTCTTGACCCAATTGCCTCCACAATATTACTAAGAATTAAAGGACCCTAACTTGTTGTTGTTGGTCTAAAGTCCTATGCCAAATAGCTTAATTTTAGACAGCCTCTGATGTTCCTCTACCCATAATCTATAATTGAATAGGTCTGGTATTAAGCTTACAAACCTTTTGAGCATAGGAAATTGCCACCAAGAGTAGGGACATTGCAGAGAAACAATATCTCCCCAACTTCATGTCAGTTCCAGGCAGGAGTAGATTGTCCACTTGCATTCAGTCAGGCTTAAAGTCTACCAGGTGTCAGTGGAGAAATTGAGTCAGGAGAATCCAACCTCAGTCCATGCTGAACAGCCACTCTCCCACCCTTTCCTTGAGATCACCTGTGCAGTTCATACCACCATCTCATGAGCTTACTGGCATCATGTAATGGAGGCTCAGATCACCTTTCTTGCTTCCCATGCCGTAGTTAGACTCAGAAGAACAGTCACTTAATAGTCCCATAGGATGTAAAAATTGAAAGTTCCTATAACCACGTTTAAAATATGATTATAGTTTCACTTTGGCTAAGGAATATCTTTTGAGGCAAGTCTTCAGGCTTGAATGTCTTTCCATACATGGTCTAGTTCCTGATTAAATGGCAATCATAAAATCTAATTTACCATTAAGACATTGACTTTTCCATCAGTGCCAAATTTTATCTGAGGTTACCTTCCTCTTGGAAAGTTAGACTGAAATTCCTTTCTCCAAACTAAAGATGTCATGGATTTATTCTCAGTATTTAATTCAGTCTATTGTTTTAATGCAAATTGCTTCTACCTCACTTTGTAACATGACCAATTTTTCTCTCCATCACCCCCCTCCCCCCGCTTCCTAATACCTTGCATTCTGATTACTACTTCCTTCAATGTACCCTCCCTGCCATCACAGCCCACCTATGTCTTATCCCCACCTTCTCTCTTTTCTTGCTGGGCAAGATGAATTTCCATACACCTTTCCCTGTAGTTCTTATTTCCCGATTATATACAATAAAAATTCTCAACGTTAGTTTCTACTACTTTGAATTCCAACTTCTCTCCCTCCCCTGCTCCCTCCCCAGCCACACTAAGAAGGGAAGCAATTCAATACAGACTAAGTATGTGTTGTTTTGCAAAAGACTTCCATAGTAATCATGTTGTATAATACTACTTCTATTGCCCTCTGACCTACTCTATCCCTCCTTGTTTTCCCCCCTACAATTGACCTTGTCCCTTCTCGAAAGTGTTTATTTCTAGTGACTCCCTTCTCCCATTTGCCTTCCCTTCTAACATTCCCTTCTCTTCCCTTGTTGCCTCCTCTCCTACTTTGCTGTGGTGTATATAAATTTTCATATCAAATTTAGTGAGCATGTTATTCCTTCCTTCAGCCACATGTGGGGAGAGTAGCTTTATTCTCCCCCCTTCCCTTCTCGCTTATCTCTTCCAATGAATAAAACTTCTTATCTCTTTCATGAGTTATAGCCTACCCCATTCCATTACTCCCTTTCTCTTCCCGGAATTTTCATCCTTCACCCCTTAATTTTAATTTTATTTTATTGTGTGTGTGTGTATGTGGATATCATCTCTTCTGATACAACACACCCTGTACTGTGTATCTATCTATGTGTATGTGTGTGTGGGTGAGTGTGTGTGTGCACAATCTCTCCAACTATCCAAATACTGAGAAAAGATTCAAGAGTTAAAAATATTTTCTTTTCATGTAGTAATGTAAACAGTTCAGCTTTAGAGAGTCTTTTATGATTTTTCTTTTTTTCCCTGTTTACCTTTTCATGCTTCTCTTAATTCTTGTCTTGGGAAGCCAAATTTTTAAATACAGATCTGTTTTTTCCTCAACATGAAATCTTCAAATTTGTCTATATCACTGAATGATATTTCCCTTGAAGTATTATATTCAGATTTTCTGAGTATGTGATTCGTGGCTTCAATCCCAGTTCCTTTGACTTCTGAAATATCCTACTCCAAGCCCTTCGATCACTTAATGTTGAAGCTGCCAGATCCTGTGTTATCCTGATTGTATTTCCACAGTACTCAAATTGTTTCTTTCTCGCTGCTTGCAGTATTTTCCCCTTGATCTGGGAACTCTGAAATTTGGCCACAATATTCCTAGGAGTTTCTCTGTTCAGGTTTCTTTCAGGGGGTAAGCAATGAATTCTTTCAACATCCATTTTGCCCTCTGATTCTAGAACATTAGGGCAGTTTTCTTTGATAATTTCATGGAAGATAGTGTCTAGGCTATATTTTTGATCATGGCTTTCAGGTAGTCCAATAATTTTTAAATTATTTCTCCTGGATCTACTTTCCAGGTCAGTTGTTTTTCCAATGAGTTCTTTCACCTCATCTTTTATTTTTTCAAATTTTTGGTTTTGTTTACTAATTTCTTGGTTTAACTCATAGTCATTCTTTTCTCTGGACTCAATTCTCTCTTTCAACGAATTATTTTGTTCAGTGAGCTTTTGAACCTTCTCCTCCATTTGACTAATTCTGCTTTTTAAAACCTCTTTCTCCTTATTGGCTCTTTGGACCTCTTTTTCCAAGTGAGTTAGCCTGTTTTTAAAGCTGCTATTTTCCTCAGTGTTTTCTTTTTTTTTTTTTGGTTCTTTAGCAAGCTGTTAACTTGTTTTTTAAGATCTTCTATTTCCTCAGTCAAGTTGAAGTCACCTTTGGAGGGAGGGGCCTTGATTTCCTCTGACAGTATGCCTTGTTCTTCCTCATCCGAAGGGATGGGGGGAGACACCTGTTCCCAAAAAAAGTAACCTTCTTTGGTCTTATTTTTTCCCTCTTTTCTGCCATTTTCCCAGCCAGTTACTTGACTTCTGAGTTTCCTCTCCACACCCACCTGGTCTCCAGATCAGCCCAGCCAGTGCTTGGGGTCTGAGATTCAAATGCTGCTTCCCAGGCTCAGGGCTTTTGGCGGGGGCAGGGCTGCTATTCAGTGTGAGATTAAGTTCAGCTGCTTAGGTGGGGGCAGGGCCACCACAGGAAACTCATTTCCCTCAGGGGGTTTATGTGGAGACTTTCAACAATGGATCCAACCTCCTCCCTGCTTTGGGAGCCCCTATGTGCTGCTGCCTATGCTGCTGCCTCCCGAGGGGGCCTAAGTTATGGGCACACCCAATCCCCTGTCAGCAAGCTGACAAAACCCTCCCACTCACCCCCGTGATGGTGGGTGGAGGGACCTAGGCAGTTGCTGGGGATTCTGTCCCTGAATCCTGCTTGGATCTGTTCCTCTTGGTGCTGCATGGCCAAGGCAAGGCTGGGTTCTGCTCTGGGTCCTGTGCACAACAGACCTTTGGTGCTGGTTTTTCAGGTCTCTCTGGAACAGAAATCTCCACTCCGTTGTTCTGTGGCTTCTGTTGCTCCAGAATTTGTTGGGAGTTCTTCTTTATAGGTATTTTATAGGCTGTGGGTTTGGAGCTAGCATATGTGTATCTTTCTACTCCACCATCTTGGCTCCTCCCCCTCAACTACTGTGTCTTGTGTACCCAACCTATTTCAGTGATCCACCACTCTATTTCTTAGCCAGTGCCAAGTAGTTTTGATGATTGCTGCCTTGTTATACAATTAAAGATCTGGTATGGTTAGGCCACTTTCCCTAGCATTTTTTTCATTAATTTCCTTCATATTCTGGATCTTTCATTCTCCCAGATGAATTTTGCTATGACCTTTTCTATCTCTATAAATAACTTTTCAGTAGTTTGATTTGTATGGCATCAGAACTGTCATTTTTTAAAATATATATGTCAACCTACCTGTGAGCATCTGATGCTTTTCCAATTACTTAGATGTGACTTTATTTGTGTGAAAGGTGTTTAAAACTGTGTTCATATAGTTCATGGGTTTGTTTTGGCAGGAAGACTCCCAAATATTTTACTGTAGTCTACCATAACTTTAAACGAATTTTCTCTTTCTGTCTCTTGCTGTTGGAATTTGTTAGTAATATACAGAAATGCCAATGATTGTGTGGGTTTATTATGTGGATTTATTACCTACCCAGGAACTCTGTCTAAGCCCTTCATGATTTCAAGTAGATTTTTTATTTCTTGATTCACTACGATTTTCTATCATCATATCAACTGCAATGAGTCATAGTTTTGTTTCTTCTTTGCTTAGTCTAATTCTTTCAATTTATGTTTATTATCTTATTGCTAAGGTTAAAATTTCTACTACCATATTGAATAGCAGTGGTGTTAATGGATATCCTTGTTTCACACCTATTCTTATTGGAAATGCATCTAGCTTATCCCCATTACCTGTAATGCTTGTTCATGGTTTTAGGTAAAAGCTACTTATAATTTCAAGGAAGTCTCCATTTATTCCTATGCTTTCTAGTTTTGTTTTGTTTTGTTTTTAAAATAGAAATGAACGTTGTGTTTTTGTCAAAAGCTTTTTCTCTATCTATTGAGATAATAATACGATTTCTGTTAGTTTTGTTGTGGATATGATCAATTGTGCTGAGAGTTTTCCTAATATTGTGCCAGTCCTGCATTCCTGGTATGCATTCTACCCTGTCATAATGTATTATTCTCATGATAAGTTACAGTAATCTTTTTGAGACTATTTTATTTAAAATTTTGAACCTATATACATTAGGGAAGTTAGTCAGTAATTTTCTTTTTCTGTTTTGATTCTTCTCAGTTTAGGTGTCAGTACCATATCTGTAACATAAAAAGAATTTGCTAAGGCTCCGTCTTTGCCTGTTTTCCCAAATTGTCCATTTAAATGTTGAAATTAATTGCGCTTTAAATGTTTGATAGAATTCACCTGTAAATCCCTCAGGCTCTGGAGAATTTTTCCTAATGAGTTCATTGATGTTTTATTCAATTTCTTTTTTCTGAGATGGGATAATTTAAGTGTTTTAATTCTTCTTCTGTTAATCTGGACAGTTTATATTTCTATAAATATTCAACTATTTGGCTAAAACTGTCAAGTTTTTTGGCATATAGATGGGCAAAATAGTACTTAATTACTGTTTTAATGTCCTCTTCATTGGTGGTAAATTCATCCTTTTTATTTTTGATATTGATAATTTTGTTTTCTTCTTCCTTTTTTAAAATTAATTAACCAAAGATTTATTTATTTTATTGAAATTTACTTGTGCTCCTACTTACATGTGATTAGAGCTTCCATGACTTGGTAAATGTCCAGAAACAAACTCAGTCACCTAACCTTCACATTGAAAGTAAATGTACCTATGTGAAGATTGAGGGTTGTCAAGGAAGAAGAGAATGAGAGCAGGGAAAAAGAATACAATGGAGTTCTCCGACTGGTAGAAAAATAGAGTACCACTATGTTCTTATTACTTGTCTTAGGAGAAGTATCATTCCTGTCTTGAGAAAAGTTCTTGGCAGAATTTCTCTGCAAAATAAATATTTTTTTATACAGTCAGCTAAACATATTAGATCCTCCATGGTGGAATTCCTGGGTCTACTTCAAGTGGCTGAGATTCACAGTAATTCACATTTGGATCAATAAAGATGACTTACTCTCACAGTTAGCTCTGTGAAGACATTAAATTTCCAAAAACTAATGTTTTTGCTAGAATAAATTTATATTCCCCTTTCTAATCCTGCCCACGACCTGTTCTATCATATCACCAATTTGCCAAAGGGATAATTAAATCCAGGGATGTACTGGCAAATGTTTATCAACAGGCTTTCTAAAACCTATGACAATTCCACAACTAATCTACATCATTTCCATTTTCTCTATCACTATATATATATATATATATATATATATATATATATATATATATATATAAAATACATATGTATATATATGCATATATAATCTATATACACATGCATACGTACACATACATATGTGTACATGTATATATGTGCACATATATGCATATATTACTTCTTTTGTTCAATATTTCCCTATTATAAGCAAATTTTTAATATAGATTTAAAATTTTTTGAGTTTCAAATGTGTATTCTGATTATACATGTGAGATCATGTGAAACATATTTCCATAGTAACAATGTTACAAAGGCACAGGCACATAAAACCAAGAACAATGAGAAAGTAAGAAAAGTGTACTTTGATCTGCACTCAGACTTCACCAATTCTCTCTTGGGAAGAGGAGAGCATTTTTTTATCATGGATACTTAAAGATGGTCTTGGATGATTGTCTTGATCAAAGGAGTTAAGTATTTCAGAGTTGATCATTCTTACAATATTCCTGGTACTTACATGAGATATAGGGAGTGATATTAAAATTATACATGGATATTCAGCAGCAGATTTTTAGCGACTCTTTAGATTTCCTTTGGTTGGGTAGAGCCAAGATGGTTGAGTAAAGTCAAGGACTCATGAGTCCCCTCCCAGTACTTCAAAATGCTTACACAATAAGTCTAAGGAAAATCTAATTTGATAGAAACCATACTGGAACAATTTTTCCACTGAAGACAATTTACAAGACTGGCAGGAAAATCCTGTTGCCCCTGTGTGAGAGAGGAACATTGTCCAGTATGTACATAACTTGAACACACAAGAACCAGGCCTAGGACAACTGAACCAGTGGCAACTGTGGCAATTTCCAGACCACTCAACCCACAGAAAGTAAAGGGATAGGACAATTGGTCAGAAGAAGATTTACAGTTGATCATTTTACTGGTACCATGGTCAGGATGATTTTTCTTTTTTTTTCTTTTTTAAATTCAAATTTATTTATTTAAGTTTTCAATATTTATTTCCACAAAATTTTGGCTTCCAAATTTCCTCCCCTTCCCCTACCCCAAAATGCCAAGCATTCTAATTGCCCTTATCACCAATCTGCCCTCCCTTCTAACATCCCTCTCTTCCCTTATCCCCATCTTCTCTTTTGTCCTATAGGGCAAGATAACTTTCTATACCCCATTACCTATACTTCTTATTTTCTAGTTGCAAGAACAATACTCAAAAATTGTTCCTAAAACTTTGAGTTCCAATTTCTCTTCATCCCTCCCTCCCCACCCATTCCCTTTGGGAAGGGAAGCAATTCAATATAGGCCATATCTGTGTAGTTTTGCAAATGATACTCGTGTTGTGAAAGATTAACTGTATTTCCCTCCATCCTTTCCTGCCCCCTTTGCTCCTATTCTCTCTTTTTATCCTGTCTCTCCCCGAGAGTGTTGACTTCAAATTGCTCCCTTCTCCCACTGCCCTCCCTTCCATCATCCCCCCACCCTGCTTATCCTCTTCTCCCCCACTTTCCTATATTGTAAGATAGGTTTTCATACCAAAATGAGTGTGCATTTTATTCCTTTCTTTAGTAGAATGTGATGAGAGTAAGCTTCATGTTTTTTTCTCTCACCTCACCCTCTTTTCCCTCCACTGAAAAGTCTTTTACTTGCCTCTTTTATGACAGATAATTTGCCCCATTCCATTGCTCCCTTTCTCCTGTCAATATGTTTCTCTCACCACTTAATTTCATCTTTTTAAGATATCGTCCCATCCTATGCAATTCACCCTGTGCTGTGTGTGTGTGTGTGTGTGTGTGTGTGTGTGTGTAATCCCACCAATTACCCAGATACTGAAAAAAGTTTCCTGAGTTACAAATACTATCTTTCCATGTAAGATTTTAAATAGTTCATTCTTAGTAAGTTCTTTTTGATTTCTCTTTCCTTTTTACCTTTTCATACTTCTCTTGATTCTTGTGTTTGAAAGTCAAATTTTCTTTTTAGCTCTTGTCTTTTCATCAGGAATGCTTCAAAGTCCTCTATTTCATTGAAAGACCGTTTCTTCCACTGAAGTATTATACTCAGTTTTGCTGGGTAGGTGATTCTTGGTTTTATTTCTAGTTCCTTTGGCTTCTGGAATATCACATTCCATGCCCTTCTATCCCTTAATGTAGAAGCTTCTAGATCTTGTGTTATCCTGATTATATTTCTACAATACTTGAATTATTTCTTCCTAGCTGCTTACAATATTTTCTCCTTGACCTGGGAACTCTGTAATTTGGCCACAATGTTCCTAGGAGTTTCTCTTTTTGGATCTCTTTCAGGCGGTGATCTGTGGATTCCTTGAATACTTATTTTACCCTCTGGTTCTAGAATCTCAGGGCAGTTTTCCTTGATAATTTCATGAAAGATGATGTCTAGGCTGTTTTTTTGATCATGGCTTTCAGGTAGTCCCATAATTTTTCAGTTGTCTCTCCTGGATCTATACTCCAAGTCAGTTGTTTTTCCAATGAGATATTTCACATTATCTTCCATTGTTTCATTCTTTTGGTTTTGTTTTGTGATTTCTTGGTTTCTCATAGTCATTAGCCTCTATCTGTTCCATTCTAATTTTGAAAGAACTATTTTCTTCAGTGAGCTTTTGAACTTCCTTTTCCATTTGGCTAATTCTGCTTTTGAAAGCATTCTTCTCCTCATTGGCTTTTTGAACCTCTTTTGCCAACTGAGTTAGCCTATTTTTCAAGGTGTTATTTTCTTCAGCATTTTTTTGGGTCTCCTTTAGCAGGGTGCTGACCTGCTGTTCATGCTTTGACTTCATGTCTCTCATTTCTCTTCCCAGCTTTTCCTCCACCTCTCTAACTTGATTTTCAAAATCCTTTTTGAGCTCTTCCATGGCCTGAGCCCATTGAATGGGCTGGAATACAGAAGCCTTGACTTCTGTGACTTTCCCTGATGGTAAGCATTGTTCTTCTGCATCAGAAAGGAAGGGAGGAAATGCCTGTTCACCCAGAAAGTAACCTTCTTTAATCTTATTTCTTTTCCCTTTTCTGGACATTTTCCCAGCCAGTGACTTGACTTCTGAATATTCTCTTCACATCCACTTCGCCTCCGGATCCTCCCAGCCAGTGCTTGGGGTCTGACATTCAAATGCTGCTCCCCAGCCTCAGGGCTTTTGGCGGGGGCAGGGCTGCTAGTCAGTGTGAGATTAAGTTTAGGTGCTCAGGTGGGGGCAGGGCCACCTCACAGGCTCAGTTCCCTCAGGGGGTTTATGCAGAGACCTTCAACAATGGATCCTGGTTCCTGCCTGCTTGGGGAGCCCTGGTCTGCTCCTGCCTCTGCTGCTGCCCGTGGGTGCCTGGGTTATGGGGGCACCCCACTCCCCTCTCGACCCACCAAAGAGACCCTCTCACCAATCCTTGTCACCTGTGGGTGGAGGGACCCACGTGGCCACTAGAGATTCTATCCCTGAAGCCTGCTTGGATCCACTAATATCGGTGCAGTGTCCACGAGGCAGGGTTGGACTCTGCTCCAGGTCCAGGGTGCAAAGGACCTTTTGCGAGAGGTTTTCAGGCTCTCTGGAGCAGAAATCTCCTCCACTCCATTGTTCTGTGGCTTCTGCTGCTCCAGAATTCGCTGGGGCTTCTTTTTTTTTACAGATATTTTATGGGCAGTGGGTTTGGAGCTAGCGTATGTGTGTCTTTCTACTCCGCCATCTTGGCTCTGCCCCCCTATAGTTAGTCTTACACAATATGACTATTATGGAAGTCATTTGCAAAACTACATGTATATGGGCTATATTGAATTGCTTGCCTTCAAAATGGGGATGAGTGGGGAGGTAGGAAGGAAGAGAAGTGGAAACTAAAAGTTTTAAGAACAACTGTTGAGTATTGTTCTTGAATATAACTGGCAAATAAGAAATACAGGTAATGGGGTACAGAAATTTATCTTGCCCTTCAGGACAAAAGAGAAATGGGGATAAGGGTAGGGAGGTATGTTAGAAGGGAAGGCAGATTGGTTTTAGGGGTAATTAGAATGCTCAGAGTTTTGGGGTGAGGGAGAGGAGAGATGGAGAGAAAATTTGAACTGAAAATTTTGTGAAAAAGAATGTTGAAAACTTAAAATAAATAAATATTTTTTAAAAAGGAATTACCGAGGAAAATTGTGCTAGTATTCTAGAACCAGAAGGTTAAATGTAAATTGAAAGAATTCACTGATCACCTCCTTGAAAGACATCCTAAAATGAAAATTCTAAGGAATACTAGAGCCAAATTCCAGACTTCCCAGATCAAGGAGAAAATACTTCAAGCATGCCAAAAGAAACAAATCACATATTGTGGATACACTGTCACGATTAGCCAAGATCTACCACCATCTGTCTTAAAGTATCAGAGGGCTGGGAGTATTGTATTCTGGAAGGCAAAAGCATTGGATTACAACCAAGAATGATTACCCATCAAAACTGAGCAAAGTTTTTCAGGGAGAAGATGAATGTTCAGTGAAATAGATATTTTCAAGTATTCTCAATGAATAAACCAGTCAAACAAAAAATTTGACTGCAAATACAAGACACAAAAGAAGTATAGAAAGGTAACAGAAAAGAAGGAAAAAACCTAAGATATTCAATACGGTTAAACTGTTGATATTTATACATGGAAAAAATTACTTTTAAAACTCCTAAAATCTTTTTCATTGTTAATGTTCTTAGGAGTGTATGACACTCCTTCTAAACAGAAGACAGAAAAAAGATGTACGCATTGGATGTGATGGCATGATTACCTAAAAAATAAAATTAAGGGATGAGAAAGAAAGTGCTAGAAAAAGAGAGGTAAAATGAGATAACTTATCCGGCATAAAAGCTGCCTGAAAGAGTGTTTACAGTGCAGGGGAAAATGGGGAAAGCAGGATGGGGAGCACATGAAACTTAATCTCTTAGTAACTGACACAAAGAGCGAATGATATACACACTCAGTTTTGGTGTGGAAATCTTATTGTATTGGAAAGTAGGAGGTGAAAAGAATAAGTGAAAGGTTGGGGAAGCTGATAAAAGGGAAGGCAGTATGGGAAAGGTAAATGTCAGAAGAGAAATATTTTGGAAAACAGACATGGTAAAAAGAGAGAAAGAGTAGGAAAAGCAGGGGGAAAATGGGATGGAGGAAATACACAGTTGTGAACTATTACCATGAAAAAAATTTATAGTGACATTTCACTATTCTTTTTTCGAGGGGAAAAGGCAAGGTGATTGGGGTTATGTGAGTTGCTCAAGTCACACAGCTAGTAAGCATCAAATATGTAAGTTCAGATTTGAACTCAGGTCCTCCTGACTCAAGGGATGGTGTTGTATTCACTGCACCAGTTAGCTGCCCAGTCATTTTTCAAACTTAGAGAAAACTAGATCAAATTTATTGAAATAAGGGCCATTCCTCAACTGATACATGATCAAACATAAGAACAGACAATTTTCAGACAAAGTAATCAAAGCTAGCTCTAATCATATAAAAATATGGTATAAATCCCAATTAATGAGAGAAATTCAAGTTAAAACAACTCTGAACTGCAACCTCTCATTTGTCAGAAAGGCTAATATGATAGAAAAGGAAAATGGCAAATGTTGGAGGGGATGTGGGAAATTTAAAACTCTGTTGAACTGTAGGTCAAGATGTGTACTGATTCAACCATTCTGTAGTGCAATTTGTCACTATGTCCAAAGGACTACAAACACATGCATGCCCTTTGAACAAGCAATACCAGTATCAGCTCTGTATCCTGGGGATGATAAAGAAGTGAAAAGGAACTATATGCAAAAATACTTATAGCAGCTCTTTCTGTGGTGCCAAACAATTGGAAATTGAAGAAATGTCCATCAATTGGCGAATGGCTGAATAAGGTGTTAGATATGATGGTGATGCAATATTAGTATGCTTTGAATAGTGATGAACAGGATATTCTCAGAAAACCATGGAGAGATAAACAGACACTAAATGAATTGAACAGTACCAGGAGAACTTGATAACAGTAACAGCAATATTGTATGCTAATCTATGGTCATGAATAACTTAGATATTCTTGGCAATACACTGATCTAAGACAATTTTTGTATGACTTATGATGAAAGGTGCTGTGCCTCTCCCAAGAAAGAGCTGGAAGAGCGTGTATGCATATGAAAGATGCCTTTTCTTTAATAAATTTTTCTTGTCCATATTTTCTTTTGGAGAATACTTCAATTGAAATGTGTTTTGCAAGACTATGCATGTATAATGTATGTCCAGTTACTTGCCTTCTTAATAGGGGGATAGGAGAGGGAGGAGAGAATTCGGAACTCAACATCCGCAAAAAATTTCAAAACTGTTTTTATATTGTAAGTGGGAAAAATAAAATATTGAATAAGACCTACCTAAATAAATAAGTCCTGAGGTCTCCTGTAAAGCCCAGGGGCTTGTAATGCTAACAAGATTGAAGATTTTCTCCACCCATTGATGGGCCTGTCCATTAAAGGGAGTTTGATTAGGGTAAATTTGTAGGAAGGTCCACACATTTTGTTAATGATGCACTGGTCATCTAGGGTTATGATGCCCTCTGGCTCTGAAAAATGGATAAATCCTCTAAGGTGCAATTTTATCTTGGTGCTTACTCACTGGAGATGTTTGTTTGACCAGATGGGACTCTGGGCAGCTATTAAGGAGGCCTCCGGCCTTGAAAATCCGAATGTTGGTGCTTCTCTCTCTGGTAGCTATGTATGTATAGTCAGACAGTAGGATTTGTCTATTCATCTCTGATATATGTATTGCATATGGTGAGGCAACCGGAAGCCCTGTCTGTTGGTTGATCTTTGTTTCTCTTTTTGTATTTGTTCTGAAATTCAGGGTGCTGAGTTTCTTAGCCTGAATTAAGTGAATGATACATGTGTTACATTAAAGTGATTTTTGATCCCTCAAAATTGCTATCTTTTTAGAAAATCAGATATAAAAACTTGTAATAGCAGGCCCTCCTGTGTATGTTGGGGTCTTTTACAGGGCTTTATGGATCATTCAGGCGAAGTTATAGAGGCAGACTGTAAAGAGGACTCTTCCAGATCAGTGTCTGCTTGGGATACACCAGTCATCTCTATGCATGTTACTGCATGTAGAGCCCACTAGATATCATGTGAGTTCTCCAAATCTTTCCATGCACACACCTAACAGTACTGAGTCTTTAGGAGTTATATGAAATATATTTCTTTTCTAGGGATAGAAGTGAAGGATGATGGAGCAACTCATCACATGAAATGCTCTTGCAAAATTCCTTGTATTTTCTGTGAAGAAGGCCAGTGCCATCCGATAATTTATAGTAGGCAACTGTGAACTAAACATCATCATTATCATAATTATCATCATCATCAACAATAAACATTTATATTTGTGTATATAATGGTATTATATCCCACATAAGGGGATATAACATTATATATGCTTATTGTTTTTACCTATTTTATTACAACCTTGCAGAGGCTCATTTCTTTCAGCAAGAGAACAGATGCCAGGGGAGTTCTGTAACTAGGGAGTCTACGAGAAGGAAGGAAGCAAGGAAGGGAATAAGGAAATAACAGTAGAAAGGAAGGAAATGAATTATTACTTGCCTCTTATGTGATGGGCATTGTGTTAAGTGCTTTAAAAATATCTCATTTGCTCATCACAACAAACCTGGAAGGCAGGTAATATTATCATTCCTATTGAACAAATGAGGAAAGTGAGGCTTAAGACACTTCTTTAATGACACACAGCTAGTGTCTAACACCAGATTTCAACTCAGGTCTTCTTGACTCTAGGCCCAATGCTTTACTCACTGAACCACCTGGGTATCCTTAGGCCCATATCTATAACTATTCCTGACTTCATCAGTGTTGTAGTACGTGGAGCACAGATCAAAAATAAGAGCACAATGGCAGAGCCACTAGATTAGAAGGGAGCTCATATTAGTGTACAAAGATGGGGAATCACTCCTAAAATAAACCATGGTCCACTTGGCTCAGTCAAGTTTGTGGAGACACCGTGAGTTGGCCAGGCACAGACCCGAACAAACTTTTGATTCTCACTCCACAAGTGGCCCAGAAATAAGAGAACATGGATTCAAATCCTACCTGTTATGCTTCTTAGTGGTGTGCCCTAGGGCAAATCTCTTAATCTCATTCATCCTCACTTTCTTCATCTTTCAAATGAAGTAGTTTGACTTAAATAGCTTTTAGATATCTTACAGCTTTTCTTTTCTGGGATCGTAGCTATAATATTACAGGGATAATAAAGTACATACATTCAGCAGAAATACCAGACCTGGAGATACAGGTTTTTTGAGTCATTCTAATTAGAAATAAAATTTTCATTTTGGTTCTGTTCACTATTTCTCGGGAGAAACAAAGTTGACAGTTGTGTTCCTTACTTCCTCTGACCTTCACTTTCCTTATTTCCTCAATTGCCCTAATTAAGTTTCAAATGACTTACCTCCCAGAGAGCCACTTTTCATTTGCAATGAGTTATTTCAGTGACTTGATGTTGTAGATGTTTTGCACACATTACATGATACTTACTATTGGCAACAGGCTAGAGATTCCCACTTCAGATGGTGTCAAAGCCCTTGCAGGTGACATAATAATCACAATCCTGTTGAGAGATGAGCTCATATAGTTTGTTTCTCTATAATTTGACCCCAGTCATTGTTTTTGAGGTCTAACCTTTCAGGAACCTCAGTATGACAATCCCCAGGTTGTTATAACTTGAATCCTAGGAGTTCCTTTAAGCCCCTTGGATGTCAGTCTTCACCTGTTCAGCGAGGAGACAGTAAAGATTCAGTAAGTGACTCTTTGTTCCTCAGGTTTTGAGAGAGGAAAGATTAGGAAAGAGAGGTATAAGAAACTGGTTTTGGTCTCATACTTTATTACTACAAATACATGTCTCTATATGATATGTATATGCTTTTTTATTTTCCTTTTATGATTTTTCTTCATATTTTACTATATAATATATACGTGGGAGTGACTATTAAAAATGGAAATATATTATATA
Organism: Notamacropus eugenii; assembly: GCF_028372415.1. Taxonomy (NCBI): domain Eukaryota; kingdom Metazoa; phylum Chordata; class Mammalia; order Diprotodontia; family Macropodidae; genus Notamacropus; species Notamacropus eugenii. The sequence goes on along the minus strand of NC_092873.1, from coordinate 82,398,840 downwards.
AACTTCATTTATTCTTCTTGACATATACCTTCCATTTGTATATAACATATCCAGGTATATGTAGATATATTTATGTTTCTCTGCATGTTCTCTCATAATCTATGCATTTTCTAATTTTTCTTCTCGTTTGTAAGTGGTTTTTCTTTTTTTATTCTCTCTATATTGGCTGTACCTTATTTTTTTCTTTTTTCTACATAATAAATACTTTTTCTTCTATCTCATTCTCATTCAGGAAAAACAAGCGGCATTTAATTTTTTTCCTCTTGTAACTGTCTGCAAATCTTTAATTATTTGTCATGGGTTTTTTATTTTTTTTTCTGTCCTCTGCTTTGAATTATTTTTTTTTTGGAATTTTCCTTCAGTTTATTTGACGCCTTTATGTCATTTCTCTCATTTCCCTGAAGCCCTCACTCCTCTAAGTTATAAAGCCACTACCATGCCCACTTTCTCAACTTTTTTCTCCCTTTTTATTTGTATTTCTTGTTTAATATTTTTTCTTTTCTTATTCTTAGTTTCAGTGATTGATTATTAGATTAATCCTCTCCACCCTTTCCCCTCTCCCTGAAGTATATGGAGTAATCACATTGGTTTTTTCCAATTCTAAATGGTGCATTTCTAAATTCAGTGCATATGAGCTCTGTTCAATTTGGCCTACCTCTTAGGACTCTTCCTAGAGCAAAATGAAATTTTATTCGCAATTTGAAAAACTGTCTGTTCCTTTTTGTAGCATAGGTCAAACTTTGCTTTCTCTTTAGACATCATGTATAAAGAGAAAAAATCAAATAATAACTGCTCTTTCCATTTAACATGTGAGAAAATCAGACTCTGATAAGACAGGAAAATAACTAGCTCAGGATTACACAGCAAGTTTTTAGTTATGAAAAGGATTAGTTTCTATACTCTTAGTGTAATTCTCTTATTCAAACCCTTATTTCTAATAAGTTTAGATTTTTAAAAAATCTTACCAGACAGTTCACAATATCTAAGACATTCTGAAATATCTTCTTCCATCTTTTCATGCTTCAAATAAGAATTGAATATGAACCAGAAATACAGTGTACAGTTAGTTTTCTTCATGCTTCTTTCCCAATTTACCCCATTGGTTTTCAGGCTGCATTAAAGATTGCTTGAAAAGGAAGTAGGGTGTCTCATATTAACTGTACAGCATTTCTTGGGAAATTGTGCCTGTCAAATGTGGTGTTTCTGATAGAAACCCCCTCCACACCACGCACATGCTCCTGCCCATTATAGTGCCTTTCTTTCCTGAAAGGTAATAGTTTGTATAAATTTTACTTTCTGTTGAAACTCAATATAGGGTGTCTATATTTTCCTTGTTCGTGATAGTTTCAATATTCCACTTTTGTCTATTATTGCCCTTTTTTGTTTTTACTTTTCCTTTTTTCTGTTATTCTTTTTTCTTCCCTAATAGCTCTCTCAGCATAGTAAATGTTTTAACTAATTAGTTCTATTTACTAATAGATTTTCATGATATTGATATTGTTGTACTGATTTTAGGTAACCTACACTCAACAAACAAAAATAACCTCAATCTTTAAAAAACTCATGTTTTAGCATTTCTCTCCTCCATTTACCCTACAGTGCTTCTTACTTACTGTTTTTCTCATCACTACTTCACTTTCTTCATTCCTTTCCTGACCATTTCTTTTTACATTTTCTTGAATTACTTTCCCTCTTGCCACTGTTAATTCTTTTACACTACATTCCTCTATCCTTCTCTTCACTCCTTTCATTCACGAACTGTGATCCTCTCTTTTCCCCCTCTCCTTCTTTCTTCCTTTCTTCTATCCACTCCACTCACAGGAGATGCTTTATTCATCATCATATTTTCAAAATAAAATCTTATTTTGTGTTAAATAATCTAATCCTTGTTTCATAGCTTTGATTTTTTTCCATTTTTAGCTTAGGGGATAGGAACTTTGAATTTGAGACATAAAGATTTGGGAACAAGTCTTAGTACTGTCACATATTGCCTGTGTAAATTTAAACAAATCACTCATCCTCTAAATACACTAGGCATCTCCCTTCAAAGGTCTAGTTGTTCTGATTTACAAGTGTAGGAGGGGTTTCTTATTCATGAAATTGGCAGTTGACACCCATCCTTATTATAATGTATTTTGTGGGAAAGATATAGTTCCTCATTCACACTATGATTCTAGGCCCTTGATCTCTAGATTCTTTCCTAGAGAATCACCCCTGGTCTAATGACAGTACCCTCCCTTTACCATGCTAACCCCTGAACAAACAATTTAACTTCATGTTGTGCTTTTCTCTAGAATCCCTTGCCCCTTGGTTAACCTCTAATATTTCTGTTCCAAACCTTTGCTGTGCATTGTTCCCCAAATCTACAACCTCCCTCCCTACTCACATGCTCCTAAAGGAAACTGTGAAAAACAAAACAAAATATGGGGAAGCTATATTTACTGGGAACTTTATAAATTTGATCAGCGGCCTCAATTCGTCAATAACTTCAACTAGGCCTTGATTGCTGCATGCTAATTCTTTTAATCATCCCTAATTAACACACCGTCTCACTCCCTCTAGTAGATATTTTAAACCTTTGTTTTCTTTTTCAGTCTTCTTATCCTGTCCCACACCCCTCCCCTCTTGAGAAAATCTTTTCCTACTTTAGTGAAAAATTTGAATCCATTCCCTCATACCTCCCTCTTCTCTCATCCTAATTTCATTTCACTCACATGCTTTCTGTCACTTCACTATTATCTCACTTAATGAGGTGTCACTTTTCAATCTTATCTCTCCTGCAGATTTCTCCCAGTCACTACAGTTTCTCATTAGGTTTCTCCTTATCCACTGGCTCTTTCCACAATTTCCTTTCCTTTCCCTCCCTTCCCTTCTTTTCCTTTCCCTGCCTTTCCTTTCTTTTCCTTTCCCCTTAAACCTACTGCACTCTGAAGCACATAGATGGTACAACAAGAGACCCCTGCCCAAGCTTGACTTTAGTGCTGCTTTCTGGACCCTCCTGGATTAAGACTAATTATCAATAGTAACTCTTACTGTTTGCCTACAAGCTTTATTTAGTTGTTTTTTTTTTTTTGCCTCATTATAGGGACCATCCCCTGACTACTTCTTAAACAGGCCTATTCACTGAGTGGGTATTACCTCACCCTAAGTGAGCACCTGTAAAGACCAACCTAAAAAGACCAAGGTCTCCCATTACCTTCTGGGCCATCTCCAGTCATCCTGATGAGTATCTGGTCACTAGATCCAGATGATTTTGGAGGAGAAATTGAGACTGGTGACCTTGCACAGCCTTCCCTCACTCAAAACAAGGTCAAGTGCAAGTTATGTCATCATTTCCCTGATGGCATGGTCTTCATTGGAAACAAAACACAAACAAATTTATGTCTATCCAATGCCCCCAAAACCCTTCCTCTGCATCCAAAGACTCTATACATCATTCTCTTACGTGTCTTTTTTTCATTTTCTTTAAATCTCTCTTTAAGCCACTAGTCTTACTTCTTACTTCATAATCCAATGAAATGTGCTCTCCCCAAAGTAATTAACAATTTCTTAATTGCAAAAATGAACGATCTTTTCTCAGTCCTTATCTTTCTTTACCTCTCTGAAGTTTTGACACTGCTGATCCCTTCCCTGATACACTGTTTTCTTTAAGTTTTCAGGAAGCTGCTTCTGCCCTGAACTATATAATCACTTCTTCTTGGTGTTTTTTGCTAGGTCCTCATTGAAATCATGCCCATTCATCTTAGACAACTCTGTCTCTGACTCACATTCTCTGCTCCCTCTATATTGCTTCACTTGATTTCCTCATCACCTTGAAGTGACTGAAGATTTTCACATCTGCTTATCCAACCCTATCCTCTCTCTTGACCTGCAGTTTTCCATCTCCTTTTGATTATTAATAATTTCAAATCGATTGTTCCAAACACATTAAACTCAACATATCGAACAACGAATTTACTATTTTACACAAAGCATACACCTCTTCATAAATTCTCTTTAACTTTTGGAGCTAACACCATTCTTGTAGGCACCCAGGATAGTTACTTAAGTGTGACCCTCATTTGCTTCCTTTCACACCCCATGTCTGATGTGTAGTGTAGTGAAATCATTTAGATTTTACCTTCACAATATCAATTACATATATATATATATATATATATATATATATATATATATATATATATATATATATATATATATATATATATATATATATATATATATATATATATATATATATATCCTCTCATTTCTGCTACTTCCAACATCTGAGTGTGGGCTTTCATCACCTTATGCTTGGACCATGACCATAGCTTTGTATTTTATTTCTCTATTTTAAATGTCTCCCACGTACAATCTATACTCTACTTACTTGTCAAAATAAATTTTCAAAGTGTATATTTGACCATGTCATTTCCCCCTCCTTCCATAAAACGCACTGGCTTTCTATCACAAGCACATTAAGTGCTTTTTATAACTTATTCCATTTTATCTTTTCAATTTTCTTAAATTTAAACTTATACTTAACTTCTTTAGGCACTCTGTGGTCCAGTGACATTGGCCCTCTTGCTATTTCTTGAATAAAACATTGCATCTTCCAATTCTGGGCATTGTTTGATACAGAGCTTGCTTACACATCAGTTTTCATTTATAGTTTCCTTTAGGTTTTAAAATTCTTGAGAGCAAGGATTAACTCGACTTTTTTTTTTTTAATACCCAGCACTTATCAAATTGAAACACAGTAGGCATTTGCAAAGGCTTATTGAAACACTAACAAAAGTTAACAAGATGATTTCAACAGTTTTATTGTTCCAATGACCACTAAACACAAATAAGAATTTTAAAAATCTGCAAGGAAGGAGCATCATCACAGCGTTATTGGAAACGTTTTGTAGTAGTATAAAAATCAAACATAAATGTGAGCTGTACACAAAGTACAAAAATAAGGAGAAATTTTTGAAGATTAATCAGATTATACACATCGGGACCATCCTTTGATCCTGAAATTTTGCAAAACAGAGTCAGGAAGTGGTTGAGAATAGGTCAGTGGTTTTATATATATATATATATATATATATATATATATATATATATATATATATATACACACATATATATGTATGTATGTATATATGTATGTATGTATATATACATATATACACACACACACATATATGTATATATATATATATAAAATTTAAGTGAAAAAAATGCATCACAAAAAATAAAATCTGACTTGTCCTTTGGAGCTTAATAAACCATCCTATTTGATCCAGTACCACTAACACCACCTTCCACAATTTCCACAAGAGAAAACTAGAATGATATAGATCAAACCAATAATAACTCATACACATTACTGACATTGAATGATTTCAGGAGTGAATGGTGGAAAGAAAAATCCAGACAAAAGTATTCCAAATGGTAAACAATAATTCAACAATTATGATCCCTGCCAGGATAGACTACATTAGGCAGAGGGCCTCAGGTAGAGAAAGAAGCAGAGAGGAAATCATAAGCAAAGTGAATAACTTGTAAGAGAGGAAATCCCAGTAACATTTTTTTCTCCAATGAGCTCTATGTGTTGTGAAAATCACGAACTACTACTACCGTGGCCTTTTATATTTGTTTCATCAATAGTTTTTTTCAGCCTTTTTCAACTCTAAAATAAATATACACCTCTTGCTTGATGAACACATCGAAGTCCAATAGATATGAAATATATTTTCTTAGGAATTAAAGTGAAATAGCATAGTGTATTGCAGAAACAATCTAAGTACTCTTTTTTTCTGGTGATAGCTGTCAACTCCTTCTCTACCCTTTACCTCAAATTTCTCATCCAAGAAGTGATGGTAATGGAGTATATGATCACTGTGGTAATGTCCAGTTTAAGATATATAGTTCTATGAACTTTTAACATAGGGCACCATTGATTCTCAATATTTCACCAGCTGGAAAAAGTAGGACATTATTGTAACATTTGTATACTTCATACAATTCTAAAAATTTGCTGTTGAGATTATTTACCTCTTCCTTTTCTAGGCTCTTCCATTAATTTTGGCATCATATCTCCTGAATCTCTGAAGAAAAATGGTATCTAGTGAGTTGATCTTTGGTGTGACATTCTTATTTCAATGTGCCATTGGCTTTGTAGGGAATTCACTGCTGTTCATGCTCTATGTTTTTATCTCCTTCAAAAAACCTCAACAGAAGAAGCCAATGGATTTGATTCTTGCTCATTTGACTTTTGCCAATATAGTAACACTTTTTACCAGGAGCATCCCAGAAATCATGTTTTCTTTTGGAATGAGACATTTTTTAGATGATTTAGGGTGTAAGGTACTCATGTACATTTACAGAGTTGCCCGGGGACTTTCTGTCTGCACAACAAGTCTTCTAAGTATGTTCCAGGCCCTCATTATCAGTCCCTACAACACTGTGTGGGCAAGCATCAAAGTTAGAGCCCCCAAATACATTTTACATTATTTCCTGTTTGTCTGTTTCACCAATGCATTGATCTACATCAGGGTCATTGAAGTCGCCGAAGCAACAAAAAATGACACAGTTTCTACTTATCGTTACATTTCACCTATTTACGTAGTAAGATTAAAAAAAAATGATAGCCAATTTGGGTCTGCATTCCCGTTTGCTGTGATTTTTCATGACCTTATCTTTCACTTCCTTATGGGCTTATCTAGTACCTACATGGTGTTTCTCCTCTATAGACATAGAAAGCAAGTGCAACACATTTACAGCAGTAGTCATTCTGCTAAAACCTTCCCTGAGGTCAAGGCCACACAGACTATCCTCTTGCTTGTGACATGTTTTGTGTTATTTTACTGGCTCAACAACTCTATCATGCTATATCAGATTTTTACTTTTGCAAGCAATGCTCAGTTTGACACAATCTCAAGTTTTTTTTGTGCATGTTTCCCAGCCCTCTGTCCACTCTTACTCATTGGGAGTGAGAATCGTATCCCAAAGCCTCATTGCGTACCAGGAAAGACACAAAGATCTCATAAAGCTTTTAGGGATGGATTAGTCAACCCATGAATCTAATCTTCCCTCTACAATTTTATGAATTTCAGTCTTCCAATTCTGGAACTAATGTATAGTTTGACAACTAGGAATTTTAAAAATACACATAGAAATACAGGTAAAACAACATAGTTAATATAAAAAAGTTAGAATCCTGTAACCAAATTTGAAAGGAAATTTCTTTCTCACCCCTGATTATGAGAATGATCATCAGGAAGACTCAGGCACATTTTTAATGCTCATATTAGACAACTGCTTTATCTAGGGTAAATCATGTTACAATTATAGGCCACATTATGCTTTTTTGTAAAATGAAAGCCTTGCTTGAAATGCATATTGCTACTTATATGGAGTGTCCATGGATATTATATTAAGTACATTGGAAAGTATGTCATCAGTGTTGAGTTTCATTCCTTGATCTCAGGAACATCACTAATAATAAGACTTTGAAGGGTTTAGTAAATGTCTGGTCCTGCAGTAAGTGCAAAGGATATGAATAAAGGCAAAAATTTCATTAAAAAAATCAGAAGCAGAAAAACATTAGAGAACTATTGAATCATATAAAATAAATATTCAATGTAAAAAAGTGCAGTCTAGATGGAAAGTACTGGCAATATGGTAGATTTGGAATGGTGTCTTATAGAGAAGGTGAGATTGAAGCTGAATCTTGAGGGAGATCAGAGTAGTCAGATGATAGAGGCAAGGAAGGAAAAAATTCAACAATAGTGGGAGAACCACAGGAAAGGACTGCCATCTAAAAATGTCGTGTTTTGAGAAAGGAACAGTAAGATGTCTAGTGTTACTTTTAAGTTCATAGGAGTAAAGATTTTTTTAAAATCTGAAACTACAGGAAGTGCCCAGATTTTGAAGAACTTTGAATGTCAGTAAAAGGATTTTGCGGCTGATCCTGAAGCTGATAGGAAGGCAATGGAGTTTATTGCATAGAAGGATTACATAATCAATCTGTACTTTCGGAAAACGAATTTGATAGCTGAGTGGATGATAGACTAGTATAGGGATAGACTTGGGATAAGGAGACTAAGTAGTAAGCTACTGCAGTAGTACAGAAATGAGGTGATTCATACCTACATCAAGTAGCTTTTCTGAGGGGAGAAGGGGAAACATTCATGCGATATCAAAATACAACCTAAAGGATTTGTCAACATATTTTATATGGGAGAGGAGAGAGAATGAGGAGTCATGGATACTATCTAACGCTGGCTGAAAGGACTGGCTAACTAGAAGGAATAGGGTGTCCTTGATAGTAATAGGGAGTAAGAGGAAAGTTTTGGAAGACAATTTTGGACATGTTGGAATTAAGATATCAATTTTCACTCCCAGTTTAAGATGTCTAATAAGCAACTGAAGACATGAGTCTGGATGTCACAAGAAAGGTTATCGCTGAATAAGTCAAAATGAGAAATATCAGCATTATACATACTAAGTGCATCACTGGGAATTGAGATCATCTAATAAATCCAATACATAGTGAAGAGAAGAGGTTCCAGGACAGAGTCTTTTGAGATGGCTAAGGTGTTTGGAAATAACTTGGGTGAGGATTGTGGAAGAGAGGTTAAGAAGAAATGGTCAGATAAGTAAGGTGAGGACCAGGGAAAAGGTCATGGAAACCTAGATAGAACAGAGTGTCAAGGAAGGGAAGGTGACTGACAACGTCAAAAGCTGAAGAGAGATCCAGAATGAGTATTGAGAAGACACCAGTGGATTTGGCAATTAAATGCTTCGTAGACAACACATGTTTGAATAATGAGGTCAGCAACCAGAACTGTAGAGATATAAAATCAGAGAGGGGGGTGGGGTGGAATGGAAGGGGAGAATGACTTTTCTAATGTAGAATGATTTCTAAAGAAGTTTAGCTGCAAAATAAAGGAGAGATGCAGGGAAACAGGCAAAAGGCATTGATGTATGAAGGAATGTGTATTTTTTTAATATGAGGGAAACTTGTAGGGAGTCATAACCTGTAACAAAACATACAGGAGACTGGATGAGATTGAGGAAAGTAAGAGAGGATGATAATGGGTACACTATGTTAGAGAAGTGATTTTGAATGAGATCACTTGTGCATGTAAAGTGGTTTGCCTTGACAAGGAAAAGGATTATGATATTATGTGAGTCTAGCTTGAAGGACGAGATATTGGCAAAAGGCATTTGAGTGATATGCAATGAGGAGGAGGGAATAGCTGGAAAGAACTTTCAGTGAATGACCTTTATTTTTTCAGTGAAATATCAGGTAAGGTTCTCAGTAGTCAGTGGGGGAAGAAGAAATCTCAGAAAGAAGAGGGAGAAAGGGTGAAGTGGTAAAGACAAGTTTTAAAACAGGGTAGAGAAAGGGTGAAATCTCTATGAAGTTGTGGAACAATGTCCTTCTGAAAAATGTTCCCATGGGGAGAGAGATATTCTTTAATAGGAGACAGGGGCTTTCAAAGTGGCACAATCCCCAACGATTTGATGTATAGCATGCCATACCTCCACAGAAATCTTCCTGCCTAATTATCTGGCAGGCAATTGACAACCAAAAGAAGTGAGTTAACTTGCGCCAACAAAGTAGCTTGCAGAATACGGGGGGAAATGATCATGGATAAGGTAGGGGGCAATAACGAACTGCATTATCAGGCAGTGAAATATATATATGTATATATACACATCATATATATACATGCATATGTATATATACAAATATACATATAGCAAATATATAGTAAGTATATATATATATACATACATATGTATATATATATTCACCATGGGATAATATTTCTATATTCTCTGTTTTAGGAATGGCGTAGAAATTATTCAGAAGAGGAAACTAAAACAACTGCCTTAGAACCTTTAATTGTATAAGAAATTCAGAAGTTAAAGAAGGGATAAATAAGGTATGTTCATTCTTCAAAGGATTAAATGTCAAGAGTAGACAAACAGGGATGGAAATTAAAGAAATACAGGAGTGAAATAGATTTTGTTTAGAAAAAAATGCACAGAAAATTTAAAAAAAACTAAAACATTTTGTAGAGCCTTCGAAAAAGAATAATTTTAGCTGATTCTTTATCAGAAGTAAAAGGAGAATAGTAAATAATTAGTTTAAAGGAAAAATGAATCAAATTCAAAAATATTGTTTACTGGAGAAAAGCCCAACAAGAACAATGTTGTGATGAATAGGAAGAGATTCTATAAAAATAAAATACACTTTAGATAGAGTCAGGAAAATTTCCTGAATAAAAAATATTTGTCTTTACAAGAGGAAAAGAAAGAAAATATTCTAATTCCAAGAAGTACACTATATTATAAACCAATGGGGAAAACACAAGCCTTGCTCTTTTTTGTAGATTTATTTATTTATTTTTAGTTTTCAACATTCATTTCCACAAGATTCTGAGTTCCAAAATTGCTCCTTATCTCTCCCCTCCCCCACCCTAAAACACCTTGCATTCTGATTACCCTTTCCCCCAATCTGCGTTCTTTTCTACAACACCCCTTCCTTCCCTTATCCCCATCTTCTATCTTTTCTAGTAGGGCAAGATAGATTTCTGTACCACATTACCAGTATTTCTTATTACCCAGTTGCATATAAAATCCATTCTCACCATTCATTTCTAAAATTTTGAGCTCCAACTTCTCTGCCTCCCTCCCCCTCCTTCTATCCTCACTGAGAAGGCGAGCCATTCAATATGGGTTATATATGTGTAGCTTTGCAAAAGACTTCCATAACACTCATGTTGTGAAATACTACATTTCCCTCCATCCTTTCCTGTCCTCCATTTATTCTATTCTCTCTTTCGACCTTGTCCCTCTCCTAAAGCGTTTGCTTCTAATTACTCCCTCCTTCCATTTGCACTCCCTTCTATTACATCCCATCCCACTTCTCCCCTACTTTCCTGTAGTGTAAGATACATTTTCAGACCAAATTACGTGTGCATGCTGTTCCTTCATTAAGTTAAATGTGATGAGACTAAGGTTCACTTTTTCCCTCTCACCTCCATCCTTTTCCCCTCCATTGAAAAATCTTTTTCTTACCTCTTTTATGCCCCATTTATGCCCCATTCCATTTCTCCCTTTCTCCTCCCAATATATTCCTCTGTCTCCCCTTAATTTTATTTTTTAGATATATCCCTTCCTATCCAACTCACCCAGTTCCCTCTGTCTATATATGTGTGTATAATCCCTCCAACTACCCAAATACTGGGAAAAGTTTCTGGTTTCAAATATCATCTTTCTATGTAGCAATCTAAACAGTTCAACTTTATTATGTCCCTTATGATTTCTCTTTCCTGTTTACCTTTTAATACTTCTCATGATTCTTGTGTTTAAAAGTCAAATTTTCTATTCACCTCTGGTCTTTTCATCAAGCATGCTTTAAAGTCCTCTATTTCATTGAATGGCCATTTTACCCTGAAGTTTTACACTCCGTTTTGCTCGATGGGTGATGCTCGGTTTTAATTCTAGTTCCTTTGAGCTCTGGAATATCATATTCCAAGTCCTTCGAACCCTTAATGTAGAAGCTCCTAGATCTTGTATTATTCTGATTGTATTTCCACAATACTCGGATTGTTTCTTTCTGGCTGCTTGCAATATTTTCTCTTTAACCTGGGAACTCTGAAATCTGGCTACAAAATTCCTAGAAGTTTTTCTTTTCAGATCTCTTTCAGGAGGTGATTGGTTGATTCTTTCTATATTTATTTTACTCTCCGGTCCTAGAATATAAGGTCAATCTTCCTTGATAATTTCATGAAAGATGATGTCTAGCTTCTTTTTATCATGGCTTTCAGATAGCCCTATAATTTTTAAATTGTCTCTCCTGGATCTAGTTCCAGGTCAGTTGAATCTCCAATGAAATATTTCACATTGTCTTCTAGTTTTTCATTCTTTTGCTTTGCTTTTGTAATATCTTGGTCTCTCTTTTGACATCTTCCATGGCCTGAGAACGCTGAATATTTATTTTCGAGGTTTTGTATTAAGAAGCATTGACTTTGATGTCTTCCTCTAATGGTATGCTTCCTTCTTTGTCATCTAAAAGGATGGAGGAAAATACCTCTTCACCAATAAAGTAACCTTCTACAGTCTTACTTTTTCCCTCTTTTTTTGTGCATTACCCCAACCACTTACCTGACTTTTGAGTTCTTTGTCAAGTGGAGGGTATACTCCAGGGACCTGTAAGTTCTCAGTTCCTCCATGGTGGCACAATCAAGGGAAAGGAGTTTACTCCTCTCCTGTCCTGCGCTCTGTTCTGTGAGCAACTACAAGATTTTCTGCTCAAGATCTGTGAGTAGGGTTCCCTCTCCACAACCACCTCCAGCTCCACCATGTCAGAGCTCCTCCTCATCCCATGTCTGCCACTCAGGGCTGAGATCCAGATCAGTAGCTCAGTTTCCCCAGGGTCTTTAAGCTGAGGGTTCCAAAAATGGACAGTGCCACCACCTGAGGCCAACTGGTGCTGGGGCTAGGGGAGGACCTTGCTCCCTTCTTAGCCAGGTGAAAGAGCTTTCTCACTTACCTTTGAAGCTGTCTTTGTGGGTGGAGTAAAGTGGTAACCACAACTTCCATCCACACTTCCCCACTCTGGAACCTGCTTCAGTCCTGTCCCTGTTGAGCTGCATGGCCAAGGCTGGGCAGTGCTCCCCTCCCAGTCTGGTGTGATAGACATTTCCTGTCTGCATTTCAGGCTGTCTTGACCTGGAAATTTGTGGCATCTGCTGCTCTAGAATTTCTTAAGAGTAATATTTTAAAGATATTTTGTGGGCTGTGAGGGTAGAGCTTCCACAGGTCTGTCCTTCTACTCTGCCATGTTGGCTCCACTTCTGACAAACCTTTCTGTTATATCATTAAATTCGTATTCCTTAAACACTTCAATAAAATGGAAAATGACACTGAATAAGAAAAGAAAATCCCACAATGTGCTGCTTTTATAAGAAATACACACCAAAACATATAAGCAAATTAAACATGAGGGGCTAGAAGAGAGTTTATTCTACATCAAGTCAATACAAAAAAGGAGGAGTTAAAACAATTCTATCAGGAAAAGCAAAAACAGAAATTTATCACATACAACATATTCCAACACGTGCATATTAAAGTAATTTCAGAGAGGTGGGAGTTATGAGGAAAGCAAGCCAACTGCTAATGCAAAGTTTTGAGATGAACAACCAGAGGTGACGTTATAGAACTAAACTGTACAGCTGTCGAGTGTCAACCAGCCACCTACTATATTGCCATATTATCAGTTCAATTTTCTATTCAAGTTTAACTCTTAGTCTTACCTGTCAAAATAAAATGACCTGTATCAGGGTTTAGATCAAAGGTATGTACAAGGTAAGCTAAAAAGTACACGAAAGGAACAACTGTTAACTTGAATATGAGGTCAAATCAGTAACAGTTGAACAATCTAAAAAGTGCTGATATTTGTCTAATATGAGATACAAACTTCCCTAAGAACAAATTCCTTTTCAAGGAAGTCTTGTTCCAGTTTCATGCGGCTAACATGAGGTGTATGTTTGCCTGGACAAATTTTTACTCTGTGAATACTCATGCAGCAAATGCTACGCATCTGCTTGCAGTCCATTAAGAAGCATTTGCGATGGACAATCGGTGGGCCAGATTCACCATATTCGTGCTTGCTGCTCCACATCTGCTGGAAGGTGGACAGAGATGCCAGAATACAGCCACCAATCCATACAGAATACCGATATTCAGGGGGAGCAATGATCTTAATTTTCATTGTGCAAGGTGCCCAGACTGTGATTTCTTTCTTCATTCTGTCCACAATACCATGGTACATGGTAGTACCACCAGACAGTATTGTGTTAGCATATACATCCTTTCGGATATCAACATCACACTTCACTATAGAATTGAAAGTGGTCTCATGAATTCCACAGGATTCCACAAACAGGAAGGATGACTGGAAGAAGGTCTCTGGATACCCTAACCTCTCATTGCCAATGATGATCACTTGGCCATCAGGAAGCTCATAGCTCTTCTCCAGAGAAGAGGAGGAAGCAGCAGTGGCCATCTCCTGCTCCAAGTCCACGGCAACATAGCACAGCTTCTCTATGTCATGAACCATTTCCTTTTCAGATGTGGTACTGAAGTTGTACCCTCTTTCTGTCAGTATCTTCATGAGGTAGTCTGTCAGGTCACGGCCAGCCAAATCCCGATGAAGGATGGCAGGGAAAGGGCATAACCCTCGTAGATGGGCAGTGTTGGTAACACCATCACCAGAGTCCATAACAATACCAGTGGTACGACCAGAGGTAGACAGAGACAACACAGCCTGAATAGCAACATACATGACTGGCGTGTTGAAGCTCTCAAACATGATCCGTGTCATCTTCTCTCTGTTGGTCTTAGGGTTTAAGGGAGATTCTGTAAGCAGAACAGGGTGTTCCTCAGGAGGTACACGAAGGTCATGGTAGAAGGCATGATGCCAGATTTTCTCCATGTCATCCCAGATGGTAACAATGTCATGTTCAATAGGGTATTTCAGAGTCATGATACCTCTCTTGCTCTGGGCTTCATCACCAAAATAACTGTCCTTCTGCCGCATTCTCATCATGACATCCTAGTGTCTTGGGTGTCCAGCAATAGAGGGGATCACAGTCCACGGAGCATCATCCCCAGCAAAGCCAACTTTGCACATGCTAGAGCCACTGCCGGTGACAAGAGCAACACTTTCTTCTTCCATTTTTGTTTAATCTGAGGCTGGGCACCATCTTAGTCTGAGAACTTAGAGCAGGGGGAAGAGAGGGAGCAAATCCAGGGGTACATCCAAAGTAGCCTACAAGTGCTGCTGGCTACCACTGAGTGAGACCCTCAGGGCAATATCCCTAAAGCATAGGTTTGACAGTATCACAAAAACAGACTAATGAATAAAAAATCCAGAGGTTGCCTTTTACCACTGAGATCAAATCCCAAATCCCAATCTAAATATCCATTCATACATAGCTCCCACTTATCTCTCTTTCACCCATTCTACAATCAGTTGGTCAGTGAACTTTTTTTAACTGTATGTGCCTGGCACTTTTAAGCATACAAAAAAGTGAAACAGTTCTAGTCCTCAAGTAGTTAAAATTCTTTCAATAAAGGCAACATATATTTCTAAGGTATATACAAAAGAAACACACAAGGTGATCTGCTGGTTTGGGCAGGAGCAGAAGGAGGGGCTGGAACATCACAAAACTCTTTAAGTGAAGATGGTGTTTGAGATGTATCTCAAAGGAAATGAGGAATTCTGAAAAGTGGATATGAGGAGGTACTGAACATAGGCTTAGTGGACAGGTGATGTAAAAACCGTGGAGATTGGAAGTGGGGTTCAGGGTAGGAAGAAAAGTCTTTATGCCAGTTTGAGTGTATAGTAGAAACCATGAAATTTTGCAAAATGTATCAAGGTTAGAAATGATTGGCACCATGTCGTGAACAACTTCTAAATGCCAAACTGGTGCATTTGATCCTTTAGGTAGTAAGTAGTTACTGGGGATTTTTTGTTGATTTTCATATGCAACATCCATCCTCTGTCACCATGTACCAAATGTCCTTTACCTCCTTCCTTGTATTTTTTCCTCAGCTATGTTTCTTAGAATCTCATTACCTTTTAACGTTAGCTTAAGTACTTTCTATTACATGAGACTTTTACAACTTCTCAAACTTGGATATTCTGCCACCTTTGCCCAATTTTGTAAGAATGTATGTATTTTGAATAAGTTTTTATTAGTCATCTTTAATGATAAGAGTTTCATTTAATATTCTTTTTCTTACCTCTCTTAGAAAGCCACCCTTTATAATAAATAGTATTTTTTTTAAAGACCAAATATAAAAGAGAAAAGAATCAGTTTATCTGATCAATACGTTGAGAAAGTCCAAAAATGTAATTTGCAATACTGTGGATCTCCCGTGTTCACAAAGGAGTTGGTTGGGACTATCTTCTTATACCCTTCACTTCATCATCTGTCTTCCCAATTTACCTTAAAATCTCCTCCTTAGGTCTATACCCTATTTACTAGAGTATTCAGTTTCATTCTTCACTCTCCCAGGCAGGACAAGTCTTGTCATGTGTTCTTACTTATCTCATCACCAAATGGAGACAGACAAGACATCCAGCACAAGATCCCCATGTCCCTTCATAGTATATCTGTCTTCAACTATCGGAGCATCCATCGACAGCATCCCTCTCCCACTACCAAAACAAGACCTTTCTTTCCTTATACCTTTGCAATTCCTTTCCCCATGTCCTCACCTATTCCTAGGCAGGCTTCTTTCTTTCTGAGAAATCATAGGAATCATCTTCAGCTCACTGCTATCCCTCGACTTGAGCAGGACACATTAGATATAATCCTCTACTATTCTTCTTTCCTACTCCTTTCCACATACCCTCCCATTCTGTAATTTGGTCCCACGGGAACATTAATTCAGTAGTAGGAGGGGCCTGTCAGGTTCTGTCCACCACATTTCAGGTCTATCTATCCATCATCATTTGAAATTGACTTTGTCTTTCATCCCTATCTCTTTCTGTAAAACTATAAAATAGTCTCTTACTTCAGCAGACTGTCACTGTGTTGCAATTGCTATGGTTAGTTTCTACAACATAATACACTGAGATGTTCACCCCTTCTATATTTCTGATTCTTTTATTATGTTGCTCCTGTGGTTTTCCCTTAGAATACATTTAATGCATTTCTATTATTAAACATCCATCTTTTTTTCCTTTTTAGGGAAGCTCAGATTTTCAGGGTAGATTACTCTGGGTTCCATCCTGAGCTCCACTGATCTTTGGAACACAGTATTTTGTCATCTCCTTTAGTACATCCATTCCCATTCTTATTCCTTTTTCTGGCAGATACAGAATGGACTCTTGTTACTCAAATTTTCTTTCCTTTGTATTTGAAAATATTTCTACTAGGTGCTTATGAAACTTGTTTCTCAATTAAATTGTTAAATTTAACAATTTTTGGTGTAAGAGTTTGTGACTTCTCCGCCCCCTCCCCAGTCCTATTCCTTTTTTTTTTCCTGGAAGTGATCTATGGATTCTTTCAATTGGCACTTTGCTTCCTGTATTGAGAAGTTCCAGACTCCTTTCTTATATTATTTTTTGCTTTGTGTTGTTCAATTGTTTTGGCTTCTTATTTTCTCCTTGGACACGTATACTTCTTAGGTTGACTGTACTCCTATCTTCAAAAATCAATGTTTTGATTGAATGTAGATATTGTTTTATTTGGATGTCATGGTTTTTGATCGAATGGTGAGGATTCTTTTATTTCTATTTGTTTGCATTCATGATCTTCTCTTTTCTAACTTTGATACAAAAGCTTCCATCACAGATTGAATTTTTTTCCTCTTCTGCAAATTATTTTTGCTCCACAGTTTTCAAATTTTTCTCTTTTTATTCTTATTTCTTCTTTAAACAGTAACAGTGTTTTTCAGTTCCACCTCATCAAACGTTGAATCATTTCCTTTTGTTTTATAGCATTTGTACTACTGCTGCATTCATTTATTAGATAACGCTTCCTTTCTCTATTGTCTTCCCTGCTGGTTTATTTGATTCAGCCCAAGATCTTTGAGTTTTCTTCACCGAGGCCTTTTATACTTCTTTATTTTTCCTATTGCTTTTTATGATTTTTTTTTCTTGATTTTCAGGAGATTGAATCTCAGAGTGTCTTGGTCTTCTCCCACCCTGGGTAATTGGTAGCTCAATACCTTGAATCTCTGTCCCAAGTGACCTTCATGCCTAAGGAACTGGCCTCACCCAGATGTTGCACTCTTTCCCTCAGGGTTAGTAGTGTGCTATATAATGACCACTTCCCTCTCATCCCACAGGTGGTGTCTTCTTCCATTCATTCAGGTCTCTACTTCAACAGTACAAGGTGCTGCCACATTTGATAATGTTGCTGCCTGGCAGTACGTTTGTCATTTGGAGTTTGGATATCTTGGCAATGGGAAGGGATGGGTTGGGGAATGGGTTTAAGCTCTACTGCAAGCTAACATCCATGTCCTTCCCGTTTCCTTTTGCTCCTCTGTTCTCCATCATAGCACAAAATGCTGCTGTCTGACTGCCTATTGACACCTCAACAAATTTCTGCTCTTTGGGGCTTGGACCTCAATGTCTCTGGAAAGAGGGAGAAAGAGTCAGGGTATGGGGTTGCATTTTGTTGCAAGTCAGTGGTTTGGGTGACTAGTACAGCCCTTCTGCCAATAAGCTGGTGAGTGGTTGGAGGATGGGGTGCTTACGGAGAATAAGTTAGGCATTAGGTAATGGAGTTTTTAACCTTCCTGTGAACTCCTAGTGTCTTAGGCAATTAAAAGATAGCTGAAGTTCCTTTATTTGCGGTGCATAGTTTCTGTTTTGGAGAGGTCTGAGGGGCTACAAAGATGAGAGAAAATGCCTAATTCCCTATCTTGTCAATCACCTGACAACAAAGTTGTTGGGATTGGAAGCTCAATTCCGTGTGGACAGTCTTGGGCGGGTAAAGGTGGGAGCTTCTAAATCTTAGAGCTCTCACGAGACCCCCCAGGAAACGGCTGGGAATCGAGGTGAACTGAGCTATCTCGAGTAATTCCGCCTCTTCCCGTGAGAAACGTGATGGGAGAGAGATCTCCCCGCCCTCGAGATTGTCCCGGATCTGGGCACACCTAGTTACCTAACAGCACGGTATTCAGATGCAAACTATGCGGCTGAAGGTTAAGTAGGATTGAGGAAGCCTGAAAGCTCTCTTAGCACGTGAGGAGCCAAGAGGACAGTAGGCTCCGCTTCTCTTCTTTCCTCTCTCCCCTCCCCCTCTCTCCCCGCTTGTACTTCTACTTCCAATCCCTTAAGATCTTAGCCTCCTTAGGAAATCTCCCCCTCTTCCTCCTAAGGAAGACCCCCCTGCACTTGTAACCGAGACCCTGAAATAAAGCTCAACCCTTGTTCGACTCTGGAACGTCCTTTCTCTCATATGAGCATCCGGTTTTGGCCAACCGAAGACCTCGGAGGTGAGGTAAGAAGACTCGGGTAGCCCACATAGGCCTCTAGGCCTGGCACAAAGTCACCATAACTATTTTTCACCTCTTATTTTATTATATTTTTTTTAATTTTTATTTGTTTGTTTTTGGTTTTCAACAATCACTACTATGAAATTTTGAGTTCTAAATTTTCTTCCCTTCTCTGCTTCGCCTCCACAAGATGGCAGCAATCTTATATGGGTGCACATGTACAATCCTAATAAACATCTTTCCACATTAGCCACATTATGAAGAAGATTTAGAACCCAAGAGAACAGTCATGAGAAAGAAGAAACAAACACAAGGGGAAAATAATGTATTTCAATCGGTATTCAGACACCGTGGTTCTTTCTCTAGACATGGATAGCATTTTCCATCATGGGTCTTTTATCTTAGATCCTACTATTGTTGAGAAGAGGTAAGTCTATCAAAGTTGGTCATCACACAGTGTTTTTTTTACTTTCATGTTAGCTTTTCCAGGTTTTTTTTTTCTTCTGAAGTCCAGCTGCTCATCATTTCAAATGGAACAATTGTATTCCATTACATTCATATACAACGATTTGTTCAGCCATTCCCCAATTAATGAGCATCCCCTCAATTTCCAATTTTTGTCCACCACAAAAAGAACTACTACAAATATTTTTGTATGTGTGGTCCTTTCCACACTTTTAAGATCTCTTTTGGATAGATACCTATCGAGAAGTTCAAAACTTCTCTCCAGAGTGGTTGGATCAATTCAGAACTCTACTATCAAAGCATTAATGTTTCAATTTTTCCACATTTTCACCATTTATCATTTTCCTGTTTTGTCATGTTAGCCAATCTGATGGGTGTGATGTGGTACTTCAGGTTGTTTTGATGTTTATTTCTCTAATCAGTAGGGATTTAGAGTATTTTTCATATGACTATAGATAGCTTTCATTTCTTCACCGAAAAACTGTCTATTCATATCGTTTGACTCTTAATCAATTGGGGAATCATTTTTATTCTTAAAAATTTCACTTACTTCTCTATATATTTTAGAAATGAGGCATTTAACAGAGACTCTGGCTTTAAAAATTGCTTCCCTGTTGTCTGCTTCCCTTCTAATGTTGGTTATAATCAAAATTTTCCATTTTGCGTTTTATATTTTGTAATATCTTCTGTTTGGTAATAAATTATACCATTTTTCATACATCTGACAGGTAAACAATTCTTTGTTTTACTAATTTGCTTATAGATTTACCTATTATTTCTAAATCATATACCCAGTTTGTCCTCATCTTGGTAAACTGTGTAAAATGTTGGTTTATGCCAAGTTTTTGCATACTTTTTTCCCCAGTTTGCTCAACAATTTTTGCTCAGTAATGAGTTCTTTCCTCAGGTGCTGAAGTCTCTGGGTTTATCAAACAGTTGATTATTGTTGTCATTGACTTTGGTGTCTTGGGTATCCAATCCATTCCACTGATCCACCACTCTATTTCTTAGTCAGTACCCAGTAGTTTTGATGATTGCTATTTTATAATACAATTTAAAATCTAGTATGGTTAAGCTACCTTCTCTTGTATTTCTTTTCATTTTTTCCCTTAATATTCTAAACTTTGAGTTTTTCCAGATGAATTTTGCGATTATTTTTCCTAGTTTTATGAAATAATTTTGTTAGTTTCAATGGTACGATCCTAAAGTTGTAAAAGAGATTAGGCAGAATTGTAATTTTTATTAAGCAACCCTATTTTGCACATTCTTAAATTTGCACACATCTGCCCCTTCTGGCCATAGAATGTAACCTCTTTGTGGGCATCAAGTAATTAAGTTTACCTCTGAATTTTATTTGTTTATTCTCAGTGTCTTCAGTATTTTCTTACTTCTTTACACATAATAGACATTTAATGAGTGATACTGAAATGTTTCTACTACCTGCCTATTCTTTATAGCACCTTATGTTATTGTGTTTGTCCTTCGTTGCTGAAGAAGACCATGCCATCAGAGAAATGATGACATGACTTGCACTTGACTTTGTTTTGAGTGAGGGAGGGCTGTGCAGGTCCCCAGACTCACTTCTCCTCCAGAGCGATCTGAATCCAGGGAGCAGATATTCATCAGGATGACTGGAAACGACCCAGGATGAGGCAGTTGGGGTTAAGTGACTTGCCCAAGGTCACACAGCTAGTGAGTGTCAAGTATCTGAGACGAGATTTGAACTCAGGTCCTCCTGACTCCTGCACTGGTGCTCTATCCATTGCATCACCTAGCTAACCCGCCCTGATGCTATATATCAATACAGAGATACACAAATAGATGGATGGATGGATGGATGGTCTCATCCTGTGCCTTTTTTCCAGTATATACACACACACACACACACACACACACACACACATATATATGTATATATATATATACACACACATATATATATATATGTATATATACATATATATACATATATATATGTACTTTATTTATTTTTTGGTTTTCAACATTCATTTCCACAAGTATTTGAATTCCAAATTTTTGCCCCATCTCTCCCCACCCTCCACTCCAGGACAGTGTACACCCCATCCATCCCTTCCTCCAGTCTGTCTTGCATTCTATTACTCCCTCTCTTCTTCCATCACCCCTCCCTCTATTTTCCTGTAAGGAAAAATAGATTTCTAAGCCCCATTGCCTGTACATCTTATTTCCCACTGTATGCAAAAACAATTATTAGCATTCACCTGTAAAATGTTGAGTTCCATATTCTCTCCCTTCCTTCCTCCACACCCACATTGAGAAAGTAAACAGTTTATAGGTCATACATGTAAAACCATGCACAACACTTTCATAATAGTTATGTTGTGCAAGACTAACTACATTTCCCTCTGTCCTGTTCTGCCTTCCATTTATTCCATTCTCTCCCTTGACCTGTCACCCCACAATAGTGATTACTTCTGATTATGTATTTCCCCAATTTTCTGTCCCTTTTATCTTCTTCCCTCTTCCATCCTCTTCCTCTCTGTCTTCCTGCAGGGTAAAATAGATTTCCAAACCCAGCTAAGTGTGTGTTCTTCCTTCCTGAAGCCACATCTCGTTAGAGCAATGCTCACTTATTCACTTTCATCTCCCCCTTCTTACACTCCATTGTAAAAGCTCTTTCTTGCCTATTTTATGATATGATTTGCTACATTCTGTCTTTTCCTTTCTTTTACTCCTAGTACATTCCATTCCACAGTAAATTGTATTTTTAAGGTATTCTTCCTTCATATTCAGCTCACCTTGTGCCCTCTATGTATACATATACGTAGACACATATACCCATTTATACATACATACCTACACATATATAAACATACATATACATATGCACAATACACATACATATATACATGTGCACACACATACACATATAAGTAATACACACATATACACATGCATATTACACATTATACATTACACATATGTGCATGTTTGTATACATGTACACATGCATGCACACGTACATATATATGTACACACACACTTATATATTCCCTGTAACTACCCTAGTACTGAAAAAGGTTTCAGGAGTTACAACAAATGTCATCTTTACATGTCAGAATGTAAACATTTCAACTTTAATAAGTCCTTTATGGCTTTTCTTTCCTGTTTACCATTCTAAGCCATCTTGGTGAGGGAGAGGAAACTTAAGGCTTATGGATTTTATTGCAGCAAACTGAAAACAAAGAAACTAATAAAAATAGATCATTTCTTAGAAGATGATGTCTAAACTCTTTTCCTTTTGCATTTCCTAAAACTTATTTTAATATCCATGTCTTTCATGTGTTGGGTAAAGCCAAAGCAATCTGGCCAGGTTTAAGTTACAAATTAATACATCTGTTTAAAAAGTGTTTTTTGGTAAAGTAAATGAACATTGTGGCAATAAGAGGCCATCCTTGGAGAAAGTGAAACCCACATTAACAAAGCATGTCAAAACTAGAGTCCACTGGCTTCTTCACTAATGACCTGATCCACACCAGAAAAGGACAGAGGTGTCTGCTTGTCTCTGGAGTGTGGTTAAGCTCATCCAAGTGCAAAGGTTTCATCTCAATGCCAGCTGACCTGAGCCAGCATCATCGGTCCCAGATACACAATAAGGTAGAGGGTGGAGAATCTATCTTTCTGCTTCTCCCTTCTGAGTGGAGGTAGAAAAGATAAATGATCAAGCTCAATAGTCACAGTGGAGTTCTTATAGTTTCACTTCAAAGAAAACCTAACAATTCCAGGGGGCTGGACATGCACACTAACTGGTCCTGAAAGGAGTTACTTTTCTATGATATTGAAGCAGGCAGGAAGTTAGAGGGAAGACTTAAAGATACAACATTTTTCCTCCAAGTGAAAACAAAGTTGAAAATGTTTTAAAGTAGAATTCAGGATGAAATCAAGTGAATTAGAATAGAAACTGGGATTCAAATATTGGAATAATTTTTTTTTTTTAAAGATCCAAGTGTCTTTCCTGTCAGTGCGCAAGTAGCTACCATTGGTTTTTAGCAGGGTGCTTAATGTCAGTCTTTCAGACTTCTGGCGGGTCTCCTTCCTTCACAGCCTTTTGTGTTTATTAGGTACCTGCTGAAAAACCAAGGCTAGAAAAACAGGAAAGTTGTCGGGACAGACACTAATGAAGCCTCTAAGAATGACTCCTATTAAAAGTCCCACTGGCTTCACAAAACAGTCTATCTCCAGAACTGACTATGATGACCCTATGGTGGTGAGGGAAACAAAATGGACCCTATAGTTTAGAGAATCTGTTAGCAGTGGCATCTCCCCATTTCTCCCCTTGCCCAACCCCTATATAAAAGAAACATGGATGTGATGAGCTATCTGAGTGTACTTACATTCTCTTCCCACCCTTCTGACCTCCGGACCCTACCCCTCCTGAATGCTGCATCGTTGAACATTTTGGCTGAGCCCTCCTGGCACATGGTAGTAACATTCCAAGCTGGTTGGCGCATGTTTGGGTTCTCGTCTCCTTACCCCTCTTTGAGTTCAGCACTCTGGTGTCTGGAGAGCAGAGAAGGGCAATGCAGCTCCCATTTCAGTTTCCTCTCCAGTTGAACACACACCTCAATGACAATACGACTAAAAAGCCAGATCCAAAAGAATGTTAAGATTTGGCATATTTAATTCCCCTTGAGATCTCTCAAAATTCCATCTGATTAGTCTAAACAAGTTAACTACATCCGCAGTGTGCTGGAACGCCATGCACACCAATTTGAAGGGGACAATAATGGAAAAGGAACAAGGGAGTTTTGTGCCAAATGGTCTAGCAGAAGAAAGCTTACATACTGTTTAAATTTTCACATAATTAACCAGAAACATGAAATTGTTAGTGAGCACAAAGATCATGTGAAGGAAGATACTGATCCCTGTTGCTACATTTGGCTTCCCAGACTATTTTCTGTCTTTTTTTTCTTTTAACAGTTTCAACAGATACTATATTCAGAGAAGCCAAGACGATTGTGTGGGCAGACAAATCTTTATTTTAAAAAAATGGTACTTCAAATAAATTAAAAGGGACAACCTTCAAGTGTTTAAATTCTGTAGAAATAGCTGAAAACCTAGAGAAACTTCTAGTTGCAGTCTTCTAACCTTATTCACTGTCTAATGGCAAAAAGCCACACATCTCCATTCTCCCATCAAATTGTTTCCCTACTGAGATGAGGGAAACAATTGTTAACAGGAGGCCAGATGAAAGAGGAGAAAGCTGCATTTGACTGGAATGGACATTTCCACATAACTGCTAATACAGGTTTCACTTTGTGACCAAATGTTGTTTTTTTTTTTCTTCTGAAAAATAACAAAGCAACTAGGGAAGCTGTAGGTCTTTAAAAACTGAAATTATTTGGGGTAGGGGGGAGGAAGAGAACACTAACCCTAGTGCCATCAATGAGTCATAGCAACTTTTTTTTCCTTTGAACTCAAACATCATCCCCAACTGAGCCTTTCTGCTGTGAACTCTTCAGGAGATGTTACCTAAATTTTATTAAAGAAAAGAACAAGTTTAAATATAGACACTGGACTAGCCCAGTCTGTATTTTAAAAGTCCACATTCTTCATCAGAAGTGCTGCATCAGTGACCCCCTGAATCTGCATGTACCGAGTCACAGTACATGGATCCAGTTAGTTTTTGTTTTCTCCCCCTCACTCAGAGCAGCCAGTGCCATGGGAACCTCAGGGATTCCAGCAGGGCTTGGCTGGCACTACCCAAGGTTTCTTCTCAATGAAAATTGATGCTGTCATGCTGCAAGGAAGGGAAAAAAGCAAGAAAAAAGCACCTGGTACAGGTTTCATGAAATCCATTCAGATTCGTTATTCGCCGAATTCACTGCTGAATGGCATTTGTTCATTTGTGTTGTACAGTCTTTGCCCTAGGAGTCTATCTCGGTTTGAAGAGCTGTTATTGGATGCCCCAGAAGTGGATGAAACTGCGGCTGCAGCTGAGATGCTTGTGGAAGCTGATTTTGGGATGTGAGGAAGTAAATAGGGGTTACAAGCCAGCTGCTGGACTTCAATGCGATCCTCTTTTAAACAAGCCAGGCAGCGCCAGATAAATGTCTTTAATTCAGGTGTCACAACTGGCTTCGGAGGGAACTGAACCTCAGTAGCTTTAAAGATAGTATTCTCTTGGAGAGTGTCTTTCTGTGATAGCTTATGACCAAAAGGATTCCTTCCTTAAAGACAGTAGTAGAAGATCACCCCAACTGATCAGACATCAACATTTTTGGAGATCTTTGATGGTTCTTTCCCAACCACAAAGCACTCTGATGGCAAATAGCAGTAAGTACCAGCAACCTTGACGTTAGCTCTACACCATCAACTGAGTTGTAAGTATCATCATCCATATCTGTAGGAAGACAGAAATATGTGATTTTTATTTCTCCACATACGGTACCATTTACTAGAAGAATATTACCTCGTTTGAAATCATACTGGATGATGGGAAGTTTGATCTCATTGAAGTATTTTAAAGCATTCACAATCTGCATAACAGTGGATCCGGCCTCTTTTTCTGGCATTAACTTGTGCTAGTCTCATTTTACATCATGGATTTCAGTAGACCAATAATTTTACAATCATCTCTCCTGGATCTATTTTTCAGGTCACATGTTTTTTCCAATGAGATATTTCACATTATCTTCTATATTTTCATTCTTTTGGTTTTATTTTATAATTTCTTCATTTTTCATCAAGCATCCATTTGTTTCATTCTAATTTTTAGGAATTATTTTATTTAGTGGGCATTTAGGCCTCTTACTGCTTTATTTTAATTAATGAGTTTATTTATTTATTTATTTTACGTTTTCAACATTCATTTCCACAAAATTGTGAGTTCCAAATTTTCTCCCCATTTCTCCCCTCCCCCACCCCAAAACACCTAGCATTCTGATTGCCGCTTTTACCAACGTGCCCTCCCTTCTAACACCCTTCCCTTCTTTATTCTTGTCTTCTTTCTTGTCCTGTAGAGCAAGATAAATTTCTATACCCCATCACTTGTATTTCTTATTTCCCAGTTGTATGCAAAAAAAATTCACAACCTTTTTTCCTAAAACTTTAAATTCCAACTGCGCTTCCTTCCTTCTTCCCCACCCACCCCCACTGAGAAGGCAGGCAATTCACTATAGGCTATATATGTGTAGTTTTGCAAATGACTTCCATAATAGTCATGTTGTGTAAGACTAACTATATTTCCCTCCATCCTATCCTGCCCCTCATTTCTTCTATTCTCTGTTTTGACCTTGTCCCTCCCCAAGAGTGTTTACTTCTAATTGCTCCCTTCTCCCATTTGTACTGCCTTCCATCATTCACACCCCATACTTATCCCCTTCTGCCCTGCTTTCCAGAAGTGTAAGATAAATTTTCATACCAAATCGAGTGTGCATGCTATTCCTTCCTTCCCCCTTTTCCCCTCCACTGGAAAAGCTTTTCCTTGCCTCTTCTATGAGAGATAGTTTGCCCCATTATATTTCTTCCTTTCTCCTCCCAAAATATTCTCTCACTCCTTAATTTTATTTTTTACATATTATCCCTTACTTTTCAAGTCACCCTGTGCTCTCTGTCTCTCTGTCTCTGTCTCCCCCCCCCTCTCTCTCTCTCTCTCTGTATCCACACACACACACACACACACACACACATACACATACACACGGGTGTGTGTGTATAATCTCTCCAACTACCCAGATACTGAGAAAAGTTTCAAGAGTTACAAATATTGTCTGTCCACGTAGGAATGTAAACAGTTCAACTTTAGTAAGTCCCTTCAGATTTCTCTTTCCTATCTACCATTTCATGCTTCTCTTGATCCCTGAGTTTGAAAGTCACATTTTGTTTTCAGCTCTGATCTTTTCATCAAGGGTGCTTGAACGTCCTCTATTTCATTAAATGACCATTTGTTCCCTGAAGTACTACACTCAGTTTTTCTGGGTAGGTGATTCTTGGTTTTAATCCTAGTTCTTTTGATTTCAGAAATATCATATTCCAAACCGTTTGATCCCTCAACATAGAAGCTGCTAGATCTTGTGTTATCCTGATTGTATTTCCACAATACTCAAACTGTTTTTTTTTTTCTAGCTGCCTGCAATATTTTCTCCCTGACCTGGGAATACTGGAAATTGGCTACAATATTCCTAGGAATTAATCATTTTGGATCTCTTTCTGGAGGTGGTCGATGGATTCTTTCAATATTTTTTTGCCCTCTGGTTCTAGAATATCAGGGCAATTTTTTTTTTGATATTTTCACCGAAGATGATGTGTAAGCTCTTTTTTATTTATTTATTTTAGTGTTCTGCAGTCACTGCCATATAACTCAGATTCCCCCCCCCCCCCACTTAGCCCCCACCTCCCCTCCATCTCTCCAAGTTGGCATATAATTCTATTTAGGATCTATACATACATTCCTATTAAATATATTTTCTCTGTATTCATGCTGTGTAAAAGAACTAAAATGTATGGGAGAAATCATATAACAACCCAAAACTTAATACACACAAGCAGAAAAAAAAATGGTCTGCTACATTTTATGATTGAATTCCACAGTTATTTCTCTGGATGTGGAAGGCATTTTAAATTAGAAGACCACTGCAAATTTTTTTGTAAGTCCTTACATTGCTATGAAGTTCCAAATCTACCCAACAAAAAACTCTCCCACACTTTTGTCCTTGCTATGCACAAAGCTCTACTGGTTCTGCTCCTTTCACTCAGCATCAGATCATAAAAGTCTTTCCAGGCCTCCCTGAAGTCTTCTTGTTCTTCATTTCTTATACTGCAATAGTACTCCATTATATTCATATGCCATAATTTATTCAGCCATTCCCCAAATGATGGGCATCCCTTTGATTTCCAGTTTTTGGCAACTACAAAGAGTGCTGCTATAAATATTTTTGTACATGTGGGACCCTTTCCCATTTTTATGATCTCTTGGGGATACAGTCCTAGTAGGGATATTGCTAGGCCAAAGGGTATGTACATTTTTGTAGGCCTTTGGGCATAGTTCCAAACTGCTCTCCAGAATGGTTGAAGGAGCTCACAGCTCCACCAACAATGAATTAGTGTTCCAACTCTCCCACAACCTCTCCAACCTTTGTCATCCACCTGTTGTGTCATGTTTGCCAATCTGATAGGTGTGATGCGGTACCTCAGAGTTATTTTGATTTGCATCTCTCTAATCAAAAATGATTTAGGGCTTTTTTTTAATATGACTATAGATATCTTTAATTTCTTCTTCTGAAAATTGCCTGTTCATATCCTTTGACTATTTACCAATTGGAGAATGACTTGTATTGTAGCAGTGAGGCCTTATTCCCGAGATTAGTTGTAAAAATTTCTTCACAGTATACTACATCCCTCCGAATTTTGGTTGCATTGTGTTTGGTTGTGTAAAAACTTCTCAGTTGTATGTAATGAAAATTATCTTCCTTGCACTTCATAACGCTTTCTATCTCTTCTTTAGTCAAAAATTCTTCCCTTCTCCATAAATCTGACAAATACACTATTCCTTGCTCCTCCAGCTTGTCCATAGTATGTATCTTTATACCTAGATCATGTACACATTTAGACTTTATGCTTGTGTACGGTATCAGGCATTGGTCTATGCCTAGTTATTGCCACATTCTTATCCACTTTTCCCAGCAATTTTTGTCGAGCAGTGAGTTCTTATCCCAGAAGCTGGGGTCTGTGGGTGTATCAAACAGTAGATTGCTATATTCATTGCCTACCGTGTCTTGAGTACGGAGCATATTACACTTATCTACTCTTCTGTTTCTTAGCCAGTACCTTATCCCCATCTTCTCTCTTTTCTGGTAGGTCAAAATACATTTCCCTACCCCATTAACTGTATTTCTTATTTCCCAGTTATATGCAAAAACCATTCTCAACTTTCCTTCCTAAAATTTTGAGTTCTAACTTCCCTTCCTTCCTCCCTCCCCACTCATCCACACTGAGAAGGAAAGCAATTCAATATAGGCTATATATGTGTAGTTTTGCAAAAGACTTCCAAAATATTACTACTGTGTAAGGTTAGCTATATTTCCCTCCATGTATCCTGCCCCCTATTTACTCCATTCTCTGTTTTGACCTTGTCCCTCCCCAAAAGTGTTTACTTCTAATTACTCTCTTCTTCCCTTTGCCTTCGCTTTTATCATCCCCCCACATATATCCCTCCTCTCATTTGCCCTCCCTTCTATCATCACCCCAACCACCACTTATCTCCGTTTCCCTTACTTTCCTGTAGTGTAAGAAAGATTTTCATGTCAAATTACTGCTTCCCACCCAACCTGATTTCTTGCTTTTCTTGACCTGATTAAAGGGGCCATACTCTGGCTACTTCTTAAACAGGTCTATTCAATGAATGGGCATTACCTCACCCTACGTGAGTACCTGCAAAGACCTTGGCTTAATGGGCCCAAGGCTTCCCACTGCATCCTAGGTCATCTCCAGTCATCCTGATGAATATCCAGTTACTGGGTTCAGATGGTTCTGGAGGAGAAGCGAGTCTGGGGACCTACACAGCTGTCCCTCACTCATGACAAAGTCAAGTGCAAGTCATTGCATTATTTCTCTGCTGGCATGGTCTTCTTCAGCAATGAAGGATGAGCACAATCATGGTTCTGCTCCTTTCACTCAGCATCAGTTCATATAAGTTTTTCCACGCTGCTCTGAGGTCTTTCTGTTCATCATTTCTCATACCACAATAGTATTCCATTATATTCATATGCCACAATTTATTCATTCATTCCTCAATTCATGGGCATCCCCTTGATTTCCAGTTTTTAGTAACCACAAAGAGAGCTGCTACACATATTTTTGTACGTGTGGGACCGTTTGCCATTTTTATGATTTCTTGGGGATACAGTCCAGGAAGGAGTATTGCTGGGTCAAAGGATATGCACATTTTTGTAACCCTTTGAGTATAGTTCCAAAATGCTCTCCAAAATGGTTGGATCAGCTCACAGCTCCACCAACAATGGATTAGTGTTCCAACTTTCCCATATCTTCTCCAACATTTATCATCTTCCTCTTTTGTCATGTTAACCAATATGATAGTTGTGATGTGGCATCTCAGATTTGTTTTGATTTGCATCTCGCTAATTAATTATGATTTAGAGCATTCTTTCATATGAGTATAGATAGCTATAATTTCTTCCTCTGAAGAGTGACTGTTCATATTCTTTGACCATTTATCAGTTGGGGAATGAGTTGTATTCTTTTACATTTAACTCAGTTCTCTCCATATATTTCAGAAGTAAGACCTTTATCATAGACACTAGTTGCCAAAATTCTTTTCCAGTTTTCTGCTTTCCTCTAGTCCTGCTTGCATTGGGTTTGCATTGCAACAACTTTTCCATTTAATTCAATCAAAATTATCCATTTTGTAATTCATAATGTTCTCTATCTCTTGTTTTGTCATCAATTTCTTTATTCTTCATAAATCTCACAAATACACTTTTCCTTGTTCCACTGTTCTGTGTATAGTATAAACCTTCATTCCTAGATCATGTATCCAGTTGGCCTTTATTCTTGTGTATGATGTCAGGCATTGGTCTATGCCCAGTTTCCACCACACTGTTATCCAGTTTTCGCAGTAGTTTTTATTGAACACTGAGTTCTTGTCTCAGAAGCTAAGGTCCTTGGGTTTATCAAACAGTATAATTCATTGATTAATGTGTCTTGAGTACCTAAACTATTCCACTGGTCTGCTCCACTCTTTCTTAGCCAGCACCAAGTGGTTTTGATAATTGCTGCTTTATAATAAAATGTGAGATGTGGTAGAGCTAGGCCACCTTCCCTAGCATTTCTTTTCGTTAGATACTTTAATATTCTAGATCATTTGTTCTTCCAGATGAATTTCGATATTATTTTTCTAGACCTAGAAAATAATTATCTGATAGTTTGATTGGTCTGTCACTGAACAAGTAAGTTAATTTAGGTAGAATTGTCATTTTATTATATTGACTTGGCCTACCCATAAGCAACTGATGTGTTTCCACTTACTTAGATCTGACTTTATTTGTGCAAAAAGTGTTTTGTAATTGTATTCATATACTTCCTGGATTTGTTTTGGCAGGTAGACTCCTAAATATTTTATAATGTCTAACTTAACTTTAAATGGGAATTTTCTTTCTATCTCTTGCTGTTGGGCTTTGTTAGTAATATACCGAAATGCAGATGAATTTTGTGGATTTATTTTGTAACTGCAACTTTGCCAAATTTGTTTATTATTTCAAGTTGGTTTCTTCCTTTATTCTCTGGGATTCTCTAAGTATATCAACATATCATCTGCAAAGAGTGATAAGAGTTTCTTCTCTGCCTATTCTAATTCCTTCAATTACTTTTTCTTCTCTTATTGCTATAGCTCTCATTTCTAATACCATATTGAATAATAGTGGTGATAATGGAATCCTTGTTTCACCTCTGATTTTATTCGAAATGTGTCTATCTTATCCCCATTGCATATAATGCTTGCCAAAGTTTTAGGAAGATACTGCTTATTATTTTGTGGAAAGTTTCATTTATTCCCATGCTCTCCAATGGTTTTAATAGGAATGTATATCACATTTTGTCAAAAGTCTTTTCTGCGTCTATTGAAATAATCGTGTTTTTTCTCAGCTTTTCTTTTGTTGATATTATCAATAACGTTAATAGTTTTCCTAATACTGAACCAGCCCTCTCTTCCTGGTGTAAATCTTACCTGATCATAATGTGTTATTCTCATGATAAATTGCTATACTCTTTCTGCTAAAATCTCATTTAAATTTTTTGCTTCTGTATTCGTTAGAGAAATTGGTCTATAATTTTCTTTCTCTGTTTTGGATCTTCCTGGTTTAGGTATCAGAACCATATTTGTGTCATAAAAATGTATTTGTGAGGACTCTTTCTTCCCCAGTTTTCCCAAATGGTCTACACAGAATTGAAAGTAACTGATCTTTAAATGTTTGATAGAATTTACTTGTAAATCCATCTGATCCTGGAGATTATTTCCTAGGAAATTCATTGATGACTTCTTCAATTTCTTTTTCTAGATGAGGTTGTTTAAGTATTCCACCTCCTCTTCTGTTAAGGTGGGCAATTTATACTTTTTAAACTAACCATCCATCTCATTGAGATTTTTGAATTTATGGGCGTACAAGTGGGTACATACTTTCTATTTATTCTTTTAATTTCTCCTCATTGGAGGTTCACACTTTTCATTTTTGATATTGGTTACTTGTTTTTTTTTCTTTCTTTTTTCATTCAAATTGGCAAAAGGTTTATCAGTTTTTATTTGATTTTCCTAAAACCAACTCTTAGTTTTATTTATTAGTTCAATAGTTTTCTTAATTTCAATTCTATAATCTCTCCTTTTCTTCTAAGTATTTCCAATTTGGTATTTACTTGGGGATTTTCAATTTGTTCTTTTCCTAGCCTTTTCAGCTGTATCGCCAATGCATTGCTCTCCTCTTTCTCTATTTTATTTATGTTAGCATTCAAAGATGTCAAACTTCCCCTAAGAACTGCTTTTTTAGTGTCCCATAATATTTGGTAGATTGTCTCATCATTGTCATTCTCTTGAATGAAGGTGTTGATTGTTTCTGTGATTTGTTGTTTAACCCACTCATTCTTTAGTATTAGATTATTTAGTTTCCAATTTATTTTTGGTTTAAATTTCCATGGCCATTTATTAAATAGAATTTTTTATTGTATTATTATATGAGAAGGATGTATTCACTATCTCTGCCTTTCTGCAGTGGATTGTGAGATTTTTATACCCTAGCATATGGTCAGTTTTTGTATATGTGCTATGTACCATTGAGAAAAAAGCACATTCTTTTCTATCTCCACTCAGTTTTCTTCAAAGATCGATCACATCTACCTTATCCAGTGTTTTATTCATCTCCTTAGTTTCTTTCTTGTTTATTTTGAGGTTAGATTTGTCAAGTTCAGAGAGGGTGTGGTTAAGGTCCCCCGCTAGTACAGTTTTGCTGTCTACTTCTTGCTGTAACTCCCTTAATTTCTCCTCTAAGAATATGGACACTATACCACTTGAAGCATATATGTTTACTAATGAAATTGCTTCATTGACTGTTGTACCTTTTAGCAGGATATGGTTTCCTTCCTTATCTCTTTTGTTCAGATCTATTTCTGTTTTTGGTTTTTCTGAGATTATGATTACTACCCCTCCTTTTTTTACAACAGATGAAGCAAAAAATATTATGCTCCAACCTTTACCCTTTTTTTCGTGTGTGTATCCCACCGTTTCAAATGTATTTCTTCTAAACAACATATATTTGTACTATAGTTTTTAATCCATTCTGCTATCAATCTCCATTTTATGGAAGAGTTCATCCCATTCATATCCACAATTATGATTTTTATCTGTGTGTCTCCCTCCATCCTCTTTCCCCTCATTTGTGCTTTCAGGTCTGCCTTTTCCCTTCTTCTCCACAATAGAGTTTTAATTTTTGACCACTGCCTCCCTCAGTCTTTCCTTCCTTCTTTCAGCCCCCCTCCTTTTTATTCTCCTTTGCCCTTACTATTTCTTCTCTCTCTTTTTGCCTCCTTTTCCTTTTCTTTCCCCCTTCCCCTCCTACTGCCTTCAAAGCAAGTCAGATTTCTATAGAGAACTGATTTTATTGTCCCCTCCTTGAACCGATCAGATGAGAGTAAATATCAAACAATGCTCATCTCCCTCTCCTCTTTACCTATACTGTAATATAATTTTGTGTCTCTTCCTGTGATGTAATTTACCGTTTTTCCCTCCTCCTTTTCACATCTCCTATTAGGAATCCTTTGCACCCTTAAATCACATTTTTACCATCACATCTTTTACTTTATACCTGCACCCTCCATTTAGGTATATCCCTTTTATGTAGCATGATAAATGTACAATTCTCAACATAAAGAAGTATTACCTTCACTTGTAGGGATGAAAATAGCATGTCCATATTAAATAGCAAGTTCCTCCCTGCTCCCATTTTCCTTTGTATGCCTCTATTAAGACTTGTATTTGAAGATCAAATTTTCTAATAAGCTCTGGTCTTTTTATCAGGGAGGTCTGGAAATCCCCTTTTGCAATGAATGTTCATCTTGTTGTCTGAAATATTATGCTCAACTTTGCTAAGTCGTTGATCCTTGATTGTAGTTCCAGTTACTTTGCCTTATGGAATATCATACTCCAGTTCCTCAATCTTTTAATGTAGAAGCTGCAAGGTCCTGTGTGATCCTGAGGGTAGCTTCTCGAGATTTGAATGTTTTCATTCTAGCTGCCTAAAGTATTTTCTCTTTCGCTTGTTAGTTCTGGAATTTGGCGATGATATTCCTTGATGCTTTCAGTTTGGTATCCTTTTCAGGTCAAAATTCGATGACTATTTTGCCCTGTGTATCTAGGACTTATGGGTAGCTCTCCTTGATGATTTCTTTTAAGACATTATCTAGGCTCTTTTTTCATCACTGTTTGTTGGTAGTGCAATAATTCTTATATTTTTCTTCCTGGATCTATTTTCTAAGTCAGTTGTTTTTCCAATTAGATACTGTTTCTCATTTTCTTCTATTTTTTCATTCTTTAGATTGTGTTTGTCTGATTCTTTATGTCTCATAAAGCAATTAGATTCTACTTCCCCAATTCTAATTTTTACCAAATTGTTTTCTTCAATTAACTTTTGCATGTCCATTTCCGTCTGTCAAATTGTTCCTTTTACGGTTTTTCTTTGATACAGTTAGTTTTTGTACTTCCTTTTCTTTTTTTCCAGTTTTCCAAGTTAGGTTTTGTGCTTCCTTTTCCATTTGTCCAATTTTTCTTTTTAAAGAGCTGTTCTATTTAATGAATTATTTTTTTCATATCTTTAAAATCATTAGCTATTTTTCCTTCTATTTCTCTTATTTGGTTTTTAAAATCCGTCTTTAGTTCTTCCAGGAGTACTCTTTGTTCTTGTGATCATTTCATATTCCCTTTTGAAGATTCATATGGGAGTACAGTCTCAGTGCCGACCTCTTTCATATTCCTGATTAGGTCCTTCTTCCCACCGAAAGATTCCATGATCTTTTCTTTTCTACTTTTCTTCTTACTCATGATGATCACGTTTTTCCTGGCTTTTAAAGCATATCTCTGCTTTTGGGGCACAAAGGGCTCTGCCCTACAGTTCTTGTGCCTTGAACTTGAGATTTTTGTGTTGTGGCCTCTGGTTCTTTCAGCTAGAAGGTAAAATGTTGCAGCTTACCTTGTGCTGAACTGGCTGGTGTGAGAAAGCAGAGGCCAGGTGAAGTCTTTCTGGGTTTCCCTGGAGTTGTCCTGGAACTACCTGTGTTAAGTGTGAGGGAGGGGTGTTCTGGCTACAGGACGTCTCATCTGCTGGGGTAGAACATAGGGATATTCGGTGTTTTGTGATCCCATCCCTGCTATTGTCTTCCTAGTTCTGCTGGGGTGCTGAGGCATGCTTGGTGCCCTTGTGTTGGCGGTTGCAAACTCCACGCCTCTGGGGCTCAGGATCTCCTCCCAGTTTGCTGAGGTGGTGTTTTCTGGGACAGTTCTGATCCTACACTGGTTCCTTTCACCCACCCACCCTCTTTAACTATGTTCCTAGCCTCACAACCTAAGGCACCGTTTGCCCCTTCAATTGACACCACTGTAACCGCATTTTTCTAGGGAAATATTTTATGGGTCTTTCAAGTTCACTGCTGGAGGGGAGAGCATTTACCAATCACTCTACCATCTTGGCTCCTGGAAGTTAAAATGTGCATCTTCTGCAAAAAGCCATTACCAATTCCTCTCAATTCTAATACATTTTATTTTAATATGTAATTTATTCATTTCTCAGTTTTCAATATTTACTTCTAGAAGAATTTGAATTCAAAGTTGTCTCCCCATATCTCCTCAACCCAGGACAGCACACACCCTGTCTACTCCTTCCTTCAATCTGTCTTCCCTTCTATTACTCACCCATTCCTTCCCCTCTATTTTCGTGTAGTGCAAAATAGATTTTCATATCCCATTGCCTGTACATCTCATTTAACAGTTGCATTCTAAGACAAATTTAACATTTCTTATTAGAGCTTTGAGATCCATATTCTCTCACTTCCTCCCTCCCCACTCAGCCTATTAAGAAAACAAGTAATTGAATATAGGTCATACATATGTATCCAGGCAAATCACTTCCGTAATAATTATGTTGTGAAACATTAGGCAGTTTTCCCCCATCTTCTCCTACCCTCTATATATTCCATTCTCTCCCTTGACCTGGCCTCCCACAGTAGTGTTTTCATATGAATATCCCTTTCCCCAATTTGCTGTCTCTTCTACTTTCTTCCTTCTGCTATTCCCTTTCACCTTATCTTCCTGCAGGTTAAAACAGATTTCCATATCCAATTTGAGTGTGTGTTATTCTCTTCTTAAGCCAAATATAATGAGAGTAAGACTCACTTATTCTCTTTCTTCTCTCCTTTATTCCCTTCCACTCTGAAAGTTCTTTCTTGTCTCTTTTGTGTGAGATGATTAGCTACATTCTACCTCTCCCTTTTTCCTGGTCCTAGTACATTACTGTACAATAAATTTTATTTTTACATATTCTCCCTTCATATTCTGCTCACCCTGTACCCTCTGTCTATCTGTGTGTGTGTATATACACATACACATACACCCATGTACATATACATACCGATACATAGGCTTTACTTTTAAAGTGTCCTATCTCTATGTGCTATTTTGTAAGATCTTAAATTCTGATGCTCTGTGCTTTGAGAATAATTTTGTCCCATTTATGTTTAGATTTATAATCATTAAATTTTATTTGTCCTCCACAATATTCTGCTATATCTGTATGCCAGTTTGATGTGACATCCTGCTTAATTCACTGATATGAATTGTTGTGAAAAACGTACTTGTGGAAATCAAAGCATTATTTAAATATAAGGTATTATTTTAGTGACATCTGCTACCACCAGTAGTTTAGGCATTTTGAATGTTTTAGGTGATATCTTTAAAGGAAATAAAAGTTCAT
The DNA here is from genome assembly GCF_028372415.1 of Notamacropus eugenii. Lineage (NCBI taxonomy): Eukaryota > Metazoa > Chordata > Mammalia > Diprotodontia > Macropodidae > Notamacropus > Notamacropus eugenii. The sequence continues at coordinate 82,361,362 of NC_092873.1, read as the reverse complement.
TTATAAAAGTCTCTAAGGGGACATGTCCTAATACGTTGTGAAATGGATTTCAATCTAGGTTGAAGTCTATCTTTTACACATACTGTGTATAAGACCCTAGACAAGTCACTTTGCCTCTCAGTGACTCTACATAAATCACAAAACAGTGGCCAGTCTACACTGGTGGAGAAAGTTTCCTCACTAGAAGTTCCATACACCAGTGAAATCACAGGTTTGAATAAAAAAAAAAAAGAAAATGCTCCTCACTGCTTTTAATTTTTGAGGATGTAAGTGAAAATAATGTCCAACTTCTCCTTGACCATAATCATTCCTTCAGTTTTTGATAAGGTGATAGTGTTCTACAGCAAAGTAAAAGATCATTATTTGTCCACAAAGACAAAGACAGAAGTCCCTGCTGCTTCTGTTTCACCAGAGGTATTTCTCCCAAGGTAGTTTAAAGGAGTTCTTTCAGAGGGAGTCTCCAGAGGCCTTAACAAAACAACCAAGACCTAACGTTTTCATTGAGCAAATTTAAGTAGCAATTTACGGGTATTTTAGTTTTTCTTTCCCATAGGCATCTGTGCAGGTGCCTGTATTGTCACTGGAAATGTAACCAGAGGGTGTACAAGGGATACATTTTTGTCTCCTGCCTACAGTAATTGCGGTTGGACCTTTCCCAGGAAGGTAGATATACTGTGTCATTTTGATATTAAGAAGGATGAGAGACTGAAATGAAACTGATTACTTGTAGAAGATGTTTTCAATGGTATTGATGCTTTAGATGAATATTGACTACCTCTCAATGTTCCCTTCCATATGTGAAATTATATCCTTCTGTCTCCTGACTTCCAATATGAGATAAGTTGTGAGGGCAACATGAAGGAAGATGAAGTTGACTATTGCTCATTAAGTATAAAAATCAGTTGTCCAGAGCACTCCAAATGTGCATGCGTGTGTGTGTGTGTGTGTGTGTGTGTGTGTGTGTGTATGTATATACCTACAGTCAATGACACGGTCATCACGTTTTTACACCAGTGACTTTCATTATTTATGCCTTCACGTGTATCGGCTCTTAATATATCCCCTCCCATTAACCATGAAAAAAAGAAACAAAAACCAAAAAACTGAAACTTGGTAACCTTATTGACCAAGGTAGACTGAGAAATTACTGACTTCAATATAAACAAAAACTAGGAATGATGGAATAAAGATGTTTCAAAAGAGCATGCCCCAAAAGAGGTTAATGCATGAGCCACTTTGCCTCCAGGGAGAAGTACATGTGAATCTTTTCATGGACCAAACTGTCATGATTTAATGATCTAAAGTTGAACAGCTTTGCAGCTGTTCTGCCATCAGGTACAACACACATAACAAGCTTATTCCATGAACCCTAAACCACTTGCTAGTTATGTGAGAGCCTGCTGGACGAGTCAATTAGAACTTCAGTTTTAAGTGAGAGGTGAAGGAAATTATTGTGGGAGAGACAAATTCTAATGGAATGAAATGAACATTGTTGGAGTAATGCACAAGAAAAGGTATCAGCTGTTAGCCTCAGCAAGAGTTTCCCACAGGCCTTGGATCCTAGATTCCTAATTACTAAGAGAAAGTAGCAGTGCCTCAATGAACCTGCAGTATGTTCCAGCAGTAAAGACTATCTAATGTCTACTGACTTGAGGGATAGTTTTTTTGTACTTCTTGGAGAATCGGTGAGAAAATACAAAAATCAATGTGTATCATTCAACAAGAATTTTTAAGTGACTATTACGTGCAAGGTAGGGAAGCTAGATAGTGCCATGGATAATGCATGAGGTCTGTAATCAAGAAGGTAATATCTGCCCTCAGACATTAGCTGTGTGACCCTGGGCTATTTGCCTCAGTTTCACATCTTTCAAATGGGGACACACTGGAGAAGGAAATTGCAAACTCCAGTAACTTTATCAAGAAAATCCTGTGGACAGTGTCCATGAGGTCACAAAGAGCTGGGCACAGCTGAACAACTGAACAGCAATGTGCCCAGCATTGTGCTAAACCCTTGGGATACAAAAACAGCTCTCAAAAAGTTCATGGTTTAATGAGAGAGGCAAGCCAACACAATTACGTATGAACGAGTTATAAACGGGATGAGTTGAACATATGCGATAGAGGGAAGGCCTAACACTTAGGGGCAAATGGAAAAGATTTCTTATAGAGAAGAGATTAGAAATGAGAGATTCCAAGCATGAGAGACATCTGGTGAAAATCAATGTAGTTATGAAATGGATGGTTTTGTTTTAGAAATATCAAAGAGGCTGGTTTCATTGGATTACAGAATTCACAGAGTTCAATGAGGTATAAGAAGGGCAGCTGGGTGCACAGTGGGTAGAGAACAGGATCTGGAGTTAGGAAGATCTGAATTCAACTCTGGTGTCAAATACTTACTAGCTATTCGATCCTGGCCAAGTCAAATATTCTCTTTTTACCTCAGTTTCTCACCTGTAAAATGGGGACACAGTGGAGAAGGAAATGACAAATCACTTTCTTGGCAAATTTTTGCCAAGAAAACTCCATGAACAACATTCATTGGGTAACAAGGAGTCGAGCATGACTGACTGACTGAGCCACACCAAAGGCATAAAAAGACTGAAAACATAGGAGAGAGTCACATCGCAAATGGTTCTGAATGTCAAACAGGATTTTATATTTGATCCTTGAGGTAATGGGAAGCCAGGGAAATTTAATGCATGTGGGTAAGGGAGACATGGTTAGATATGCACTTTAGGAAGATCAGTTTGAAAGCTGAGTAGAGCATAGGCTGAAGTAGGGAGAGACTTCTGTCAGGGAGACCAAACTGTAGACCATAATAATATTATAATAATTGGTAATATGGGCCTGTGGCATCACAACAACTACATGTATATGTGTTTTCTGATGGTCAGTTCTCACTGAGCTTTTTATAAGGGCTTGCATTTTATCACTGCTTTTTTTTTTTTTTTGAGAAAATTCTCTTTAACAGGTTTTAAAGTGAAGTGAAAACTTCACAAGCTCAGAAGGAATACCTGTCTTATGCAATCAAAAAATAATTTGAAACCATCACCCAAGTGATGATCCCTTTAAATTCTGAAATTCATTCTGTTCAACGTTGAGCCTTCTTTTATCGAGCATAAACATTCTAAGTTCTGTAAACCAATATTTGGATGATGTGGTCTCAGGGCCCTCTAACATTCTAGTTGTTATTCTCTGGTTGCTGTCTATACTGATGATGTTCATTCTAAACATTAGTGCCCAGAACCTAATGTAATACTCTTGATGTCATATGATCAGGACAAAATACAAGAGGAACACCAAATCATTTCTTTGTTTTCAGAAGCTATGCTTCTGATGCATCCTATGATGGTGTTGTTTGTTGTGTGACACTCCACATTCCTGACTCACTTGTATGGACCTTCCCATATACTACAGTCCTCATATTTTTTCAGCAAAGCTGTAATCAAAGAGTTGATCCTCCATCTAGGATTTTATGACATTTCATTTTACATCAGTATACACTTGTTAAGTATGTTCTTTATGCAGAGTGCTGGAATAGGTTCCATAAGGGTTCTAAGAACTGGATGAAACCATTCCTTACTTTAATGAAGATGTAGTTTACTATTGGTATTGCGATATAAAGGACAAGTAGAAATTTAAAGGTTAAAGGTAGAAGAAGGCACTTTCAAATTACAAAACAGTGTAAACAATGGTTTGGAGAAAGTAAAATATAAGGCATGTAGTGATGTGGGAGAATAGTCTTGATTCGGTAAATTTTTGACCATAGAATTTTTGGAGGTACTTAAATGTTAAGGCAACACGTAGAAACCTTTGCAAGTCTATTCTAAACTCTCTGATCATTCGTTACAGTAGTTCAACGAGCTTGCATCATTTCTTACCTGAGATTTTCAGTAGAAGAGGGAAATTGCTGGATTTATGAGTCAAGATGTTTATTGTGGCAGTATGTACAGGATGAATTGAAGATGGAGAGAGAAAACGCAAGACTATGCTAAATACTCTTAGCGAAAGATCAAAAAGATAGCGTTAAACGCCTTCACTTTGGTTGAGGCTGTGAGAATATGAAAGAGATATGATAGATTTTATTGCGACGGAATGGACAAGACTTAGGAAATGAGTTGGTATAAGAAGTGGAGAGGGAAGAGTCAGTATAATACCAGAGTTTTATCCAGGAGAGTTACACTGAATATTTATAGTCCTGACAGAAATCGTGAAGGGAAAAGAAGGTTATACTGGATATATTGCAATCAAATGAGATATGGAACTGCAGATATTACATAATCGCTTTTGAATTCTGTTTCCTCATCTATAAAATGAGTAATATCTGAGATCTATTCCAGTTCAGAAATTCTTTGAATCTATGACTCTTCGAAATTGTTTCTTGATAGAGAAGAGAGTTTGGGAGTTATGTCTGGTTAAAGAGAGGAACACAGGGGGCGGAGACAACATGGCGGAGTGAAAGCAACGACTCACCTAAGCTCCTGGAGGGACTCCTCTGGATATCTCTGGGGGGAGAGTCTGACCAGACTTTGGAGGTGTAAAATCCAGTGGGTGACGGACTTTGACGGATTCGGAGCCCAGGCTGGACCGGAGGGTCCACAGGAGGGATCTGTTCCGCGGGGGTAAGACCCCGGCGCACAGCGCAGCGCGGTCGGCGCGGCAGGGCGGAGGGGACCAGAGGAGCCCGAGAGTGGCGGGCAAGACCAGCGGAGCAGGAGATAAGCCAGGCCGAGCCGGTGAGAGCCGCTGAGTGCCAGACATCACCGCAGCAGCCCTTGAAATATTCAGCCTGAAGACGGACTTCGGTGGGTCACTACTTGAACTTCCAGGAACTGGGATGGCAGAGTGATCAGTAAGTGCTCTCTCCTCCCCCCTGATGACCGTGAGGGAACCATAAAATTCTTCCCCAGATTAATCCTGGATCAGCAGGAACAGCAGAAGGCGGCGGGTGGTCTCATAACACCAGAGGCTGGCAAAGGGGGATTCTTCCTACTGTGGTGGAGGCAATCTAAAGGGACAGACGACCCAGGGCAGAGAAAATTCGCACTGAGACCCAGGCAAGCCTCAGAGCCAGGAGACGAGCCCCAGGAGGGGCGGGAACATGCGTTAGCTTCTAGGCGTGCCCCAGCCCTCCAGGGGAAAAGGGAAGACAATAGGGAAGCTGGGATTACCATCCCCTGACCTTGCCTTTGCCTCAAGTCAGCTGAGGAGATAGCCTGAGACCAGACCACACCTCCCACACACCTAACAAGCTAACCCCAGGGTTGATCGGGGAAACAAAAAACAAAAGCCTGCTTTTAGCCCAGACACACATCAGCTCAACTTAAAGATCTGTACCTTCTGACTGAAAGAACCAAAAGCTACAACACTCAGCCAACATCATGAATCAGAAAAAGCAGACGAAAAGTGAAAAAACCATAGAATCTTTCTATGGGGATAAGGACCAAAACACAAACACCAAAGAGGTTAGGGCTGAGACTGTACTTCCATCTGAAACCTCAGATGGGACTATGAATTTCTCGCAAGCACAACTAGATTACCTGGAACGTCTGAAGAAGGATATAAAAGAAAAACTGGCCAATGATTTTAAAACTATAAAAAAAGAATTCACTGATGAGAACATCACCCTGAAAAAGAAAATTGAAGAAATGGAAAAGGAAGTTCAAAAATTAACTGGAGAGAATAATTCCCTAAAAGGAAGAGCTAATCAAATGGAAAAGGAAACCCAAAACCTAATTGGGAAAATTGATCAGATGGAAAAGGAAACCCAAAACCTAACTGGGAAAATTGGTCGATTGGAAAAAGAAGTACAAAAATTAAATGGAGAAAATAGCTCCCTAAAGGGAAAAATTGGTCAGATGGAAAAGGAGATTGAAAAGCTAACTGAAGAAAACACTACGATGAAGTTTAGAGTTGGGCAAGTAGAAACTAATGACTCAATGAGGCAACAAGAATCAGTCAAACAAAATCTAAAGAATGAAAAGATAGAAGAAAATGTAAAATATTTAATTGGAAAAACAACTGACCTGGAAAATAGATCCAGGAGAGAAAATCTAAGAATTATTGGCCTGCCAGAAACCCATGATGAAGAAAAGAGTCTGGACAATATCTTCCAGGAAATCATCAAGGAAAACTGTCCAGAAGTACTAGACTCAGAGGGCAAAATAGTCATCAAAAGAATCCACCATTCCCCTCCCGAAAGGGATCCCAAACTCAAAACCCCAAGAAATATAGTTGCCAAATTCCAGAGCTATCAAGTGAAGGAGAAAATACTACAAGCAGCCAGAAAGAAACAATTCAAATATCAAGGACACACAGTCAGGATCACACAGGACCTTGCAGCTTCTACATTAAAAGATCGAAAGAATTGGAACCCAATATTCCGTAAGGCAAAGGAGTTGGGACTTCAACCAAGGATCAACTACCCAGCAAAGTTCAGCATAACATTTCAGGCAAGGAGAAAGTCATTCAACGAAATAAGGGATTTCCAGAGCTTCCTGACCAAAACACCAGAACTCAATAGACAATTTGATCTTCAAATGCAGGTCTCCAGAGAATCATAAAAAGGTAAACAGAGGGGAAAAAACAAAAACAAAAACTTGCTACTCAATTAGGGCAAACTGTTTACCTCCCTATAAGGGAAGATGATACCTGTTAATCTTGAGAACTGTGCAGCTATTATGATAAAAGGGATATATGTAGAGGGAATGGGCATAAAGTAAAGGATGTCATGTCAAAAATATGATTTAAGTATGAGAAGGGAATGTAATAGGAGGTGTGGAAAGGGGGAAGCAGAAAATGGCAAATTATATCACAGGAAGAAGTACAAAACTATAGTAGAGGGAAGGAGGGGAGGGAGATGAGCATTGTTTGAGAGGTACTCTCATCTGATTTGTTCAAAGGAGGGAACAATAATCTTAAGTAGATAAGCCTAACTAGCTCTATAGGTAGTAGGAGGGGAAGGGGGAAGAAAGGGGAGGGTGGCTAAAAGGGAGGAAAGAAGCAATAAGAGTAAAGGGAACTAAAAGGGAGGGGGGTCAAAAGAAGGAGGGGAAGGCTGCAGGAGGAGGGGGAGAAAAGTGAATACTATTGAGGAGGGGAAGGGAGACGGGAGAGCTAAAAGCACAAATGGTGGGAAAGAGGTTGGAGGGAAATACACAGATTGTAATCATAACTGTGAATGTGAATGGAATGAATTCTCCCATAAAAAGGAGACGGATAGCAGAATGGATTAAAAGCCATAATCCAACAATATGCTGCTTACAAGAAACACATTTGAAACGGGGGGATACACATAGGATAAAGGTCAAAGGATGGAGCAGAATATATTGTGCTTCAGCTCATGTAAGAAAGGCAGGGGTAGCAATCCTAATCTCAGACAAAGGAAAAGCAGAAATAGATCTAATCAAAAGGGATAAGGATGGAAACTATATCCTGCTAAAAGGCACCATAGACAATGAAGCAATATCATTACTAAACATGTATGCTCCAAGTGGTATAGCATCCAGATTCTTAGAGGAGAGGTTGGGGGAGTTGAAGGAAGAAATTGATAGAAAAACTATACTAGTGGGGGACCTCAACCTCCCCCTCTCTGAACTCGATAAATCCAACCTCAAAATAAACAAGAAAGAGGTTAAGGAGGTAAATAAAACTCTGGATAAGGTAGATATGATAGATCTTTGGAGAAAATTAAATGGGAATAGAAAGGAATATACTTTTTTCTCAGCGGTACATGGAACATTTACAAAAATTGACCATGTACTAGGACATAAAAATCTCACAATCCAGTGCAGAAAGGTAGAGATAATCAATGCATACTTTTCAGATCATAATGCATTAAAAATTACATGTAATAAAAGGCCATGGAAAGAGAAACCAAAAATCAATTGGAAACTAAATAATCTAATTCTAAGAAGGATTGGGTTAAAGAAGAAATCATAGAAACAATCAACAACTTCATTCAAGAGAATGACAATAGTGAGACAACGTACCAAAACTTATGGGACACTGCAAAAGCAGTTATTAGGGGAAGTTTTATATCTCTGAATGCTTACATAAATAAAATAGAGAAAGAGGAGATCAATGACTTAGGCTTGCAGTTGAAAAAGCTAGAAAAAGAACAAATTGAAAATCCCCAAGTAAATACCAAATTAGAAATACTGAAAATCAAAGGAGAGATTAATAAAATTGAAATAAAGAAAACTATTGAATTAATAAATAAAACCAATAGTTGGTTTTATGAAAAAACTAATAAAATTGATAAACCTTTGGTCAATCTGATTAAAAAAAAGAAAGAAGAAAACCAAATTACTAACATTAAAAATGAAAGGGGTGAACTCACCTCCAATGAGGAGGAAATTAAAACAATAATTAGAAACTACTTTGCCCAACTTTATGCCCACAAATTCGATAATCTAAATGAGATGGATGAATATTTTAAAAAATACAAATGGCCCAGATTAACAGAAGAGGAAGTTGAATACTTAAACAACCCCATCTCAGAAAAAGAAATTGAACAAGCCATCAACGAACTCCCTAGGAAAAAATCTCCAGGGCCAGATGGATTCACAAGTGAATTCTATCAAACATTTAAAGAACAGTTAATTCCAATACTACATACACTATTCTTGAAAATTGGGGAAGAAGGAGTCCTCCCAAATTCTTTCTATGATACAAATATGGTTTTGATACCCAAACCAGGAAGAGACAAAACAGAGAAAGAAAATTATAGACCAATTTCCCTAATGAATATAGATGCAAAAATTTTAAATAAGATTCTAGCAAAACGAATACAGCATCTTATCACGAGATTAATACATTATGATCAGGTAGGATTCATACCAGGACTACAGGGCTGGTTCAAAATTAGGAAAACTATTAGCATTATCGATCACATCAACAACAAAGCTAACAAAAACCACATGATTATCTCAATAGATGCAGAAAAAGCTTTTGACAAAATACAACATCCATTCCTACTAAAAACATTGGAGAATGTAGGAATAAAGGGAACTTTCCATAAAATAATAAGCAGTATCTATCTAAAACCTTCAGCAAGCATTATATGCAATGGGGATAAGCTAGATGCATTCCCAATAAGATCAGGGGTGAAACAAGGTTGTCCATTATCACCACTATTATTTAATATGGTACTAGAAATGTTAGCTGTAGCAATTAGACAAGATAAAGATATCCAAGGAATTAAAATAGCCAAAGAAGAAACTAAGTTATCACTCTTTGCAGATGATATGATGATTTACCTAGAGAATCCCAGAGATTCAAGTAAAAAATTACTAGAATTAATAAACAACTTTGGCAAAGTTGCAGGGTACAAAATAAACCCACACAAATCTTCTGCATTCCTATATATTAGCAACAAAGTCCAACAGCAAGAGATAGAAAGAGAAATCCCATTTAAAGTTAGGGTAGACAGTATAAAATACTTAGGAGTCTACCTGCCAAAACAAACCCAGGGATTATATGAACACAATTACAAGACACTTTTTGCACAAATAAAGTCAGATTTAAGTAAATGGAAAAACATTAGTTGCTCATGGGTAGGCCGGGCTAATATAATAAAAATGACAATTCTACCCAAATTAATATACCTATTTAGTGCCATACCAATTAAACTATCAGACAATTACTTTCTAGAGCTGGATAAAATAATATCAAAATTCATTTGGAAAAACAAAAGGTCCAGAATATCAAAGGGACTAATGAAAAGAAATGCTTGGGAAGGTGGCCTAGCGCTACCAGACCTCAAACTGTACTATAAAGCAGCAATTATCAAAACCACTTGGTATTGGCTAAGAAACAGAGAGGTAGACAAGTGGAATAGACTTGGCACTCAAGATGCAGTAGGCAAGGAATATAGCAACCTTCTGTTTGATAAACCCAAGGACCCCAGCTTCTGGGATAAGAACTCATTGTTTGACAAAAATTGCTGGGAAAACTGGATAACAGTGTGGCGGAAATTAGGCATAGACCCATACCTGACACCGTACACAAGAATAAAGTCCAAATGGGTACATGATTTAGGTATAAAGATTGATACCATGAACAAACTGGAGAAGCAAGGAATAGTGTATTTATCAGATCTATGGAGAAGGGAAGAATTCTTTACTAAAGGAGAGATAGAATGCATTATGAAATGCAAAATAGATAACTTTGAGTACATTAAACTGAGAAGTTTTTGCACAACCAAACCCAATGCAACCAAAATCCGGAGGGATGTAGTAAATTGGGAAAGAATTTTTACAGCTAAGCTCGGGGATGAAGGCCTCATTTCTAGAATATATAGAGAACTGATCCAAATGTATAATCATACAAGTCATTCCCCAATTGATAAATGGTCAAAGGATATGAACAGGCAATTTTCAGAGGAAGAAATTAAAGCTATCTATAATCATATGAAAAAATGCTCTAAATCACTATTGATTAGAGAGATGCAAATCAAAACAACTCTGAGGTACCACATCACACCTATAAGATTGGCAAACATGACAGAACAAGAAAATGATAAATGCTGGAGAGGATGTGGGAAAGTTGGAACACTAATTCATTGTTGGTGGAGCTGCGAGCGCATCCAACCATTCTGGAGAGCAATTTGGAACTATGCCCAAAGGGCTACAAAAATGTGCATACCCTTTGACCCAGCAATATCGCTACTAGGACTATATCCCCAAGAGATCATAAAAATGGGAAAGGGTCCCACATGTACAAAAATATTTATAGCAGCACTCTATGTAGTTGCCAAAAACTGGAAGTCAAGGGGATGTCCATCAATTGGGGAATGGCTGAATAAATTATGGTATATGAATGTAATGGAGTACTATTGTGCCATAAGAAATGATGAACAAGAAGACTTCAGAGAGGCCTGGAAGGACTTATATGACCTGATGCTGAGTGAAAGGAGCAGAACCAGGAGAACTTTATGCACAGCAACAACCACAGTGTGTGAGAGTTTTTTCTGGTAGACTTAGATTTGTGTAATAACACAAGAACTTCTTACCAAAAAAAAAAAAAAAAATCCCAATGGAGGATCTCAAGGCAAAATGCCTGGCACACTCAGAGAGAGAAATATGGAAGTCACTCACATATTGTAGCAGATCATGTTTGTGTATGTGTATGTGTTTGTGTATCATGTTCTGATTTGTTATACGATTTCTTTCATTTATCTTAGTCTGACTACATAGCATGACTATAGTGAAAATATACTCAATAGGAAAGTATATGTAGAATCTATACAGAATTGTATGCAGTCGTGGGGAGGGAGGGGGGAGTGGGGGGTAGGTGGGGGGGATAAAATCACAATTGTAGGGCAGTGACTGTTAAACATTACAAAATAAAAAAAAAAAAGAAAATTTGATTTTCAAACACATGAACCAAGAGAACAATAAAAAGGTAAACAGGAAAGAGAAATCATAAGGGGCTTTCTAAAGTTGAATTGTTTAAATTCTTACATGGAAAGACAATATTTGTAATTCTTGAGACTTTTCTCAGTATGTGAGTAGTTGGAGGAAATATACTCACACACACAAATATAGACAGAGAACACAGGGTGATTTGAATAAGAAGGGATGATACATAAAAAAATAGCTTTGAGGAATGAGAGAGGAATATATTGGGAAGAGTGAGGGAGAAATTAAATGGGATGAATTCTCACTCATAAAAGAGGCAACAAAAACCTTTTTCAGTGGAGGAGAAAAGGGAGGAGGTGAGAGGGAAAAAGAGAAGTTTAATCTCTTCACATTTGGCTTAAGGAGAGAATGATATGCTCCCTAAGTTTGGTATGAAAGTCTATAGGGCACTACATCAGGTTAGGGGAGAAGAGGACAACTTGGCTGAGTGGGATGATAGAAGGGAAGGCAAATGGGAGAAGAGAGTAATCAGAAGTAAACACTTTTGTGGAAGGACAAGGTTAAAAGAGAGAATAAAATGAATGGGAGGCAGGATAGGATGAAGGGAAATATAGTTAGTCTTAAACAACACGGCTATTATGGAAGTCTTTTGCAAAAATGCACATACACCACCTATATTGAATTGCTTGTCTTCTCAGTGAGGATGCGTGGTGAGGGAGGAAGTGAGAGAAATTGGAATTTAAAGTATTAGGAACTAATGCTGAGAATTGCTTTTGCATACAACTGAGAAATAAGAAATACAGGTAGCTAGGTATGGAAATGTATCTTTCCCTACAAGAAAAGAGAAAAGAAGGAAATAAGGGAAGAAAGGAGTGTGGTAGAAGGGAGGGTATATTGAGGGAAGGGGTAATCAGAATGCAAGTTATTATGGGGTGGGGGAAGGGAAGAGCAGGTATGGAAGTGAAGGGCATTTTGTACATAGTGATAGAAGACAGAATGTTGCATATAAAAATCAGAAAAAAGTTCCCAGTACCTACCTATTACCTAAAGGTTTAAATGCAGTACATAGTTGCATTTAGAAGTTCTTCACAACATGGTTTCAATCGATTTTTCTAGCCTTTCTACATTTGACAAAATTTCATGCTTTCTACTATACACTCAAACTGGCATAGAGACTTTCCTTCATACCCTGAACCCATTTCCCATCTCCCTGTCTTTTACACAGTCTCCACTTAGCCTATATTCATTACCTCCTCATACATACCTTTTAGAATGCCTCATTTTCTTCTAGCTACAACTCATATATCATGTTCACCCAAAGTGTTTCCTGATGCTCCAGCCCCTCTTTCTGCTCCTCTCTAACCTACCAAATCATATTATATGCTTATTTTGTCTATACCTTCTAGGTATATGTTGCCTTCTCTGAAAGAATTTAAACTCCTTGAGAATTAGAATTACTTGACTTTTTGGTATCCTTAAGAGTGCCTGGCACATATGGCTTAAAGAGTTCACTGATCAACTGATTGTAGAATATGTGAAGGTGATTTAGATAGAAGGGATGTATGAATGGATTTTGGGTTTGGGATTTGATTTTATTTGGATTTCGATTTGATATTAGAGCTAAAAGGCAACCACTGGATTTTCTTATTCATTAGTTTGTTTTAGCAATTGAGTGATACTGTCAAACCGATGTTTTAGGAATATCACCCTGGCAGCTGTGCATAAGTATTAGTCCATTACCAAAGGCTCAAATACAGACAGATGAGGTAAGTTGGGATACATACTGTGCATGTATGTATACTTTACATGAATTTATAAGTATTAGTATTCTTTGTCTTGTTTTTCCTTACCTATCTCTGTGAGATCATAAGATTATGATTATATGGGGGAGGGGTGGAGCAAAGATGATGGAGCAAAAGCAGAGACTTGCTAGAGCTCTCCCCCAAACCCAGTCAAATACCTATAAAAATTAATCTAAATGTATTTTGGAATTGCAGGTCCCATGGAATGATGGAATGAAGGCAAACCTCCAAGCCAAGACATTCTGGAAGGTTGTTGGGGAGCATTTATCACTGACTAGGAGTTGAGTGCAGTCAAGTGTAGGGTTCTGGCAAAGATGGGATCTGAGAAGGCCTTAGGGTGACTGAGTCACTGGGACTTGTGGTGGTTTCCAGACCTCATGACCCCAAAACACTGAGGACAAATTGGAAGGTCAGTAGAAAAACCTGCTGAACCTGGATGAGAGCAGAAGTGCCATTTGCTGTTTCTGGAGCTCTAGGTCCACAGATTGTAGGGGTATTTAGTGACTGACAGTGCACTCCCCTCCATACTGCAAGCAGAGAGCTCAAAAGTCAAGTGAATGGCTGTGTAAATGAGCAAAAATCATAAAGACTATAGAATATCACTTTGGTGACAGGGAAGACCAAAATATACAAACAGGTGAGGAGAGCAAGGTCAAGACTCCTGCATCCAAGATCTCTAAGAGATATGTGATTTGGTCTCAGGCCATGGAGGAGTTCAAGAAGGATTTGGAAAATCGAGTAGGAGAGGTGAAGGAGAAATTGGGAAGAGAGATAAGAGTGATGTAAGAAATCATGAAAACTGAGTAAAGTGCATGCTAAAGGGACCCCAAAAGGGTGCTGAAGAAAATAACATGTTGTAGAATAGATTGACTCATGGAAAAAGAGACCCAGGAAGCTGATGAGGAGAGGAATGCTTTAAAAAATGAAATTAGTCAGATCTAAAGAGAGATCCAAAAGCTTACTGAGGAAAATAATTCCTTAAATATTAGAGTGGAGGAGATAGAAGTCAATGACTTTATGAAAAATCAAGAAATTATGAAACTGAACCAGAAAAATGAAAAAATTGCAGACAATTCAAGATATCTCACTAGAAAACCAACTGACCTGGAGAACAGATTCAGGAGAGGCAATTTAAAAATTGTCAGACTGCTTGAAAGCCATGATCAAGAAAAGAGCCTACACATCATCTTTCAAGAAATTATCAAGGAAAACTACCTTGATGTTCTAGAAGCGGAGGGTAAAATGAGTATTGAAATAATCGACTAATTACCTCCTGAGGGAGATCCCAAAGGGAAAACTCCTAGGAATGTTGTAGCCAAATTCCAAAGCTCCAAGGTGATGGAGAAAATGTTGCAAGCAACCAGAAAGGAACAATTTGAGTATTGTGGAGACACAATGAGGCTAACACAAGATCTAGCAGCTTCTACGTTAATGGAGCAGAAGGTTTAGAATATGATATTCCAGAGGTAAAAGGAGCTAGCATTAAAACCAGAAATCACCTACCTAGAAAAACTGATCATAATGCTTCAGGGGGGAAAATGATCATTCAAAGAAATAGAAGACTTTCAAACATTCTTGATGAAAAGACCAGAGTTGAATAGAAAATTTCACTTTTAAACTCAAAACTCAATAGATGGAGAGGTGGACAGGAAAAAGAAATCATATAGGACTTACTAAAGTTGAACTGTCTACATTCCTACAAGGAAAGACAATATTTGCACTCTTGAGACTTTTCTCAGTATTAGGGGAGTTGGAGGGATTATATATATGGACAGAGGGTACAGGGCGGGTTGAGTATGAGGAGATGATGTCTAGGAAAGTTAGAATTTGGGAGTGAGAGAGGAATGTACTGGGAGGGGTAAAGGGGGAGAGATGGAATGGGTTGAATTGTCTCTCACATACAGGAATCCAGAAATGGATTTTTCAGTGGAGGGGAAGGGGGGAGAAGGGGAAGGGAGTGAACCTTGCTCTCATCGGATTTTGCTTGAGGAGGGAGTAACATCCTCACTCACTGGAAATTTAGCGGCTGCCTATCAATTGGGGAATGATTGACCCAAATTATGGTATATGAATATAATGGAATACTATTATACTATAAGAAATGATGAACAGGAGGACTTCAGAAAAACCTGGAAAAACTTCTATTAACTGAAGGTGAATGAAGTGAGCAAAACCAGGAGAACATTATACATAGGAACAGTTACAGTACGTAAAGACTGTTGTTGATAGAGTTAGCCCTTGACAGCAATGCAAGAACCTAAAACATGTCCAAAAGAATCATGATGCAAAATGTCATCCACATTCAGAGAAAGAAATATGGAGTCAGAATGCAGAATGAAGAAGAATATTTTCTCTTTTTTATGTTTTGTTTTCTTTTTTTGTCTTTTCTCCTATTCATTTTAATTATTCTATGTGAAATGACCAATGTGAAAATGTGTTTAATAAGAATGTATGTGTAAAGCCTATGTAAGATTTCATACCATCTTGAGGAAGGGGAGGAGGGGGAGAAAATTTAAAACTTATGGAAATAATTGTTGAAAACCGAAAACAAATTAATAATTTTGTGGGGGAAAAGAAAAAATAAAAGAGTCTCTCCCCCAGGACCATTTTTCATAGGAACATTGTTCCACAACTGAACAGAGATTTCACCTTTTCTCCACCCTGTTTAATACTCTTCTTTGCCACTTTAGCATTTCTGCTATGGGCCCTCTTCCTTCTGAGAGACTATACCCCGCCCTGAGTCCTGAGAACCTTACCTGATATTCCACTGAAAAAATAAAGACCAATTACTGAAAGTTCTTTCAATCTATTCTCTCCTCTACACATATTACTCAAATGCCTTTGGCCAATATCTCTTCCTTCAAACTAGACTCACATATTGATGTAGTTCTTTTCCATGCAAAGGCAACCCCTCTCCATGCACAGGTGATCCCATTCAATCTCACTTCTCTAACATATTGTGCTCTCTTTCATCCTCTGTCACTTTTCCTCAATCTCACCCTATCTATTGGATGCTTTGTTACTGGCTATGACTCCCTCCACGTTTCCTTCATGCTGATAGATCAATAGATAAACAAATAAATGGATAGCTGAATAAGTTAACGAATAAATACATAGTATACCTTGGTCCATCAATGCTTTCTACCTATTTTCCCACATCTCTCCTCTCTTTTGTGACTGAACTCTGTAAGAAGTCATTCTACATTAAGGAAATCATTCTCTTCTTCCTTTTTTCTCTATCTATTCTTATATCTCAAAAATTCTGGGTCCTGACTTCATTTTTCAAACTTAAGTGTTGTCTATTAAACTTCTAATAGTCAAGGCCACTGGCCTTTTCCCAATATTCATTCTTCTGGACCTCTCTGCAGCTTAATATCTTGTCAATCAATGTCCTTAACTTCGCATTCTCTTCTTTTCAGGTTCTCATGACCTTCTCACTATCATCCTTAACATCTTAGTTCTCTGACCACTTCTTTTCAGCCTCTCCCTTTGATTCTTCATCCAGGTAATCTACAGTCACCTTGGCCATCTCACAAGACTATGCCCTATACACTCTTCCCTTCACTCTGTATTTGATTTAAAAGATTATCTCATCTCCCAGTGATTCAATTATTATGTCCAATGCTGATGATTCTCAATTTGGCTTATCTAGTCATAACCTTTTCTCTCCAGACTCCAGACTCACATCTTCAGCTGTTTTATAGACATCTTGAACTAGATTTCAAAATAGATACCTTAAACCCAACATGCCCAAAACTGAACTTACTATCTTTCTTCCCAAACTTTCCTGTCATTCCCTATTACTATTGAGAACAACACCATCCTCCCAGTTAGTCAGCCTTTCAAGCCAGCATTAAATATTATCCATGACTCCTCTCTCTCTCTCTCTCTCTCTCTCTCTCTCTCTCTCTCTCTCTCTCTCTCTCTCTCTCTCTCTCTCTCTCTCACTTTCCATTTACAATAGATTACCAAATCCTTCAGGTTTTCTCTTAATACGTCTTGAGTATTTCCCCTTGTTCCCTCTGAAAAATTACCAGCCTAAGGCAGATATGTATCATCTCATGCTTATACGACTGCAGTAGCCTATCTCTTAGTTTCCTTATCCCAAGTCTATCCCTATACTAATCCATCATCCACTCAGCTATCAAATTTATCTACTTTAAGTTCAGGTCTGATCATGTAAGCCTCCTATTCAATAAACTCCATTGCCTCTCTGTCACCTTCAGGATCAACGACAGAATCCTCTGATTGAAATTCAAAGTTCTTTAAATATCTTTTCAGATTTTTAAAAACATTTACTCCTATGCACTTACTAGACATGTGGCTGTTCCTTTCTCAAAATAGTATATTTTCAGATGGTTTACCTCTCCCCTTGTTTTTCCCTTATCTGTGAATTCTCTCCCTTCTTGCTCTTACCTCCTGGCTACTCTGTCCTCCCTCAGGAATAAGCCGCAATTCTACCCTCTCTATGATAGACCATTCCACATCTACCATACTGCTAAGACCTTCCTTCAGAAATTGCACATATTTACATTGAATATTTATTTTATGTATTTCAACACTTGCTTAAATGTTTTCTCTGCTTAATGTAGCAAATGTCTTTGTCTTTGTTTCCTTTGGAAAACACAGTGCCTGGTATTTACTAACCAATTCTAACTCTTACTTTTAGTGATGTTTATGAAAGGAAGGAAACAAACCCAACACTGATGACATTAATTCCAATATACTTAATGAAATATTCATGTAGACTTCACAGATGTGACATTATGCATTTTGTTCAATCCTTTCATTTTACAAGGAAGAATATTGTGGCCAATAATGGGACATGACTTACCCCAGATGTAACAGTTATCTAATATGAGTATGTAGAAAAGGGCTTGAGTCTTCCTGATGATAATTCTCATACTGAATGATGGAAGAGAAAGTGATTTAGTTTTAGATTTGGTTAAAGAATGCTAAATTTTAGGTTGAATTAAAAAAAAATTCCTAGTTCTTGAAATATACATTCTTTCCAGCATGAGAACACTGAATAGACCTGTTGGAAGAAGATTAGATTCATGGATTGACTAATCCATCCATAAAATCCTCATGAGGCCTTTGTGCCCTTCTAGGCATACAATGAAGCTTTAGGATACGACTCTCACTGCCAATCAACAATAAAGGACAGAAGGTAGGGAAACATCCACCAAAAAAGGTTGCAATGGTTTCCAATTCAACATCTTTTTCAGAATTATAAGTTTCATATAAGGTGATAAAGTTTCTGATCCAGTAAAATAAAACAAAACAGGTTACAAGCAAGAGGATGGTCTGTGTGTCCTTTACCTCAGGGAGGGTTATAAAAGAATGACTGCTGCTGTAAATCTGTTGCACTTGCTTGCTATGTCTGTAGAGAAGAAGCACCATGTGGGTACTAGACAAGCCCATAAGGAAGTGAAAGATGATGTCATGAAGAGTCATACCAAACAGAAATGCAGGAATTAATTGATTATCATTTCTTATTGATCTTACTATGAAAATATGTGAAATATAACTATACCTAGAAATTGTGGCATTTTTAGTTGCTTCGGTGAGTTCAATGACGCTGATATAGATCAATGCATTGGTGACCCAGAAAAATAGGAAATAATGTAAAATGTATCTGGGGGCTCTGATTTTGATGCTTTCCCACACAGAGTTGTAGGGACTGATGATGAGGGCCTGGAACATACTTAGAAGACTTGTTGTGCAGATAGAAAGTCCCCAGGAAACTCTGAAAATGTATATCAGAGCCTTACAGCCTAATTCATCTAAAAAATGTCTTTTCCCAAAACAAAACATGATTTCTGGGATGCCTCTGGTTAAAAGTGTTACCATATTGGCCAAAGTCAAATGAGCAAGAATTAAATCCATTGGTTTCTTCTGCTGAGGCATTCTGAATGAGACACAAACATAAAGCATTAGCAGCAGTGTATTCCCTACAAAACCAATTGAACATTGAAAGAAGAATGCCACACCAAAAATCAGCTGAGGAGATACCATTTGTCTTCAGAGATTCAGTAGATGTGAAGCCG
Organism: Notamacropus eugenii; assembly: GCF_028372415.1. Lineage (NCBI taxonomy): Eukaryota > Metazoa > Chordata > Mammalia > Diprotodontia > Macropodidae > Notamacropus > Notamacropus eugenii. The sequence goes on along the minus strand of NC_092873.1, from coordinate 82,342,147 downwards.
CGATTAATGGAAAAGCCTGAAAAAAGAAAGTGGTAGAAAATCTGAGCATTAAATTCATAGAGATGTGTTATGTCCACAAACATTACAATAATGTCCTGTTTTTTCCGGTCAGTGAAAAAATAAGAATCAATGGAGTCCTGTGTTAAAAGTTCATAGGATCAAATATCAAGAACAGGACATTACCACAAGGACCATGTACTCCAATCCCATCACTTTGTAGGTGAGATGTCAGAGGTATGGAGTACTGAAGTGAGTTGACAACTGTCACCAGAAAAGGAGAGTAGTAAAATGGTTTCTACAAAATCCTATGCTACTTCTCTTTTATTCTTAGGAAAGTACATTTCCTAAACATTGGACTTCCCTGGATTCATTCATTAAGAGTTGTATACTTATTTTGGAGTTCAAAATGGATCAAAGATTTTAATGATAAAAAATATAAAAGGGCACTGTAGTAAGAGTTTCCAAATTTCACAACACAGAGCTCACCACACACAAAAAACATGTTATTGGATTTCCCTCTCTTACAAGAATCCCATTTTGCTTATGGTTGTATCTCTATTCCTCTACCTGAGGCCCTCCTTACATGAAGTGATAATGTCCTTGCAGGGATCATAATTGTTATATTTGCTTTGTGGAATGCTGTCATCTGGATTTTTGTTTTTACCATACTCTTCCACTAATGTGCCATTGAATAGATATATAGATATAGATAGATAGATAGACAGATAGATAGATAGATAGAAAGATAGATAGACAGATAGATAGATGATAGATAGATAGATAGATAGATAGATAGATAGATAGATAGATAGATAGATAGATAGAGATATATGCAATTTATGTTGTGAAGGTAAAATCTAAAGGATTTCCTCACAGATTAGACATGGGGTGCAAGAATAAGGAATTGAGGGTGTCACTTAGGTGACTAGCCTGGGTGCCTAGCAGAATGATATTAACTTCAAGAGAGATATTAAAAAGAGAAGCATGTTTTGTGTAAAACTAATAAGTTCAAACTAATAATAAGAATGTATTGAATTTAATATCTATGAAGCAGCCAATTTGAGATCGTTAATAAGAAATTAGAGATGGAAGACTAGAGGTCAGGAGAGAGGATTGGGTTGGATAAGTAGATTTGAAAATCTTTAGCCTTCAAATGCTAATTAACTCACAGCAAGCTGATAAGATAACCAATTGCAACAATATGGAGGGAGAAGAGTGTTCTGAGACAGAGGTCTGTGGACTGCCCAAAATTAGTTCACATGACTTGAATGAATATCTAACAACAATGACCAAGAAGAAGAACTCAGACATTTCAGAAGAGAATCCGCTTCCTGAAAACTCAGAGAAGACTGTTTCAAGAAAGTGATCGACAGAAGACTACAGAGAGGTCAAGAAAGATAAGGACTGAGAAAAGATCACTCATGCTGGCAACTAAGAAATTGTTAATAAATTTGGGAAGAACACATTTCACTGTATGTTGAAGTAAGAAATCACATAATATTGACATAGAAAGGAATTTAAAGGAAAGGAAAAGAGGCACATTTAGCCACAAAAGGATATAATAGATAGAGTCTTTGTATGCACTAAGAGATTTTTCAGCATTGGGTAGACATAAATATGTTTATAGATAATAAATGGTTTTTGAGTAGGGAGAAACATAACTGAGAAACTATAATTACTGAGAGAAATCTTCTGGGGAAGATAAGATGGAAAAGGGCCCCCTTATTAACTGGGATAAAGAAGAAGTGGCAGAAAGCATACTAGCAATATGAAATTAGGATGAGAAAAGAGGGAGCTATGAGGGAATGACTTCAAAATTTTCAGTAAAATATGAAAAGATTTTCTCATCTGAGAGGGGAGGGGAAATGCACCACAGAAGAAGATCAAAAAAGGACAAAAAGGTTTAGACAAGCTGCTGTGGTGAGACAATGAATTAGGGAGGATTAAAAGGATTGCTATGCAGCATTGGGGGCTTAGTTGAGGTTATTGACCAATTGAGGTTATTGACAAAATTTATAATGGGCCCAATTAATATAGCATCACCATATTTTGTCTTGCATTTCACAGATATCTTCAGGAGCATGTGTGTGGGAAAGAAATCATCAGATTTTGGGAACAATGAACAGTAAAGGCTCGAGGCAGCAATAGGAGAGAAAAGGTAAGGTACAAGGAACTCAAGAGAAAAAAGGAGCATAGAGTTGACCTGGTTCTTCAACCTGTTAGGGTAATAAAGGAAGGATAGTAGCTAGAGCTGGAGTGATTCCCTGAGATATAATTGAGGGGTCAAGGGCCTGGAAATCATGGGTGTGGATAAAGAACTATATATTTCCTAAAAAGTACATCATAAAAATATGGATGTAAGCTGTCAATTTCATGAACAAGGCAACCCCTTCTACACTTGTACATCAGAACATCTAGTACACTGAAAGGATTTGTTTAGCACATTTGTAGTTTGAGTGATTTGTTGAAAGTTGCATAGCCAGGATGTATAAAAGCAAGACTTGGTCCCATACCTTTATATTTCTATATCAAACACCATATCATGTAAGCTAAAAACAAAAAACAAAAAAAAATAAAGCCGTTAAACAAGGATTTGATTACTTAATTCAAATAAGCTGTTAATATTAAATTAAACTAATGGATAACACATCTTCTGTAAATGGAGTGGATAGAAGAAAGAGAAGAGGAAATAAGGGAAAAAGGAGAGCAAAACAGTACATGAATGAGAGAAGGGAAGAGAATTTTTGAGGACTGATGTATAGAAGGATTAATGATGTCAAGAGGGAAAATCATTCAAGATAATATAAGACGAATTAGTCAAGATGGAAAGCAAATACGTGAAATAATCATGGAAACAACAGTAAGTAAAAGAAGCAATGGGGAAAACGAAGAAGAGAAATGCTAAAACATGGCATTTTAATCATTCAGGTTATTTTTGTTTGATGAGATGTGTAAGCCTACTTAAGATAAGTACAGAAATATCAGTAACATTAGAAAAATTGATTAATGTATTGAATTAATTGGTTAAAGCATTTGCTATATTCAAAGCGGTATGATGAGAAGAAGGAAAAACAAAACGGGTAATAATAGATAACATGGAGTAATAAAACAGTAATGAGAAAGGAAAATATAGAGAGCCTATATTGGGTGTCGAGAGTAAGGAAAGTTTATATTAATAATTATTATCTTTCATGAAAGAAAAAAATCAATATTGGGGGGAGGTGAATTTCATCAGAAGCAGTATATTTGACAGTTAAAGTGTGCCAAGAGATACTATACAATTCAAACTGTGATTCCTAACTTCCTTTTCAAACAATCATTAATGCAACCTGAAAAGTGATGGGGTAAACTGGGAAATGAACATAATGAAAACTTAAAGCACACTGTATTTTGGGTTCATAATCAAACCTCTTTATGAGAAGCATGAAGAGATGGGAGAAACTATTTCTACAGTATGTCAGATATTATAAACTGTTTAGTTTAAAAAATAAACCTCTTAGAAATAAGGGTTAGTTTAAGAGAAATATACTAAGATTAAAGGAACTCGGATTTTTTTCATAACTAATAAAAACTTGCTGCATGATCCTGAGCTAGTTATTTGCCTGTTCTTTCTGGGTCTGATTTCCTCATCTATTAAATGGAAAAAGTAGTTATTTGATTTTCTCTTTATACATACTGTCTAAAGAGAAAGCAAAGTTTGACCTGTGTTGCAAAAAGTCACTCAAAGTTTTTCAAATGGCAAATAAAACCTCTTTTTGCTCTAGGAAGGGTCTTAAGAGGTATGCCAAGTGGAACACAGCTCATATGTGATGAGTTTAGAAACACACAGTTTACAACTGGAAAAGATCAATATGATTACTCTGTGTCCTGAAGTCTTTGTTCTTCAGGGAAGAGGGGTTATCAAGTAACTAATCCCTGAACCTAAGGATAAGAAAAGAAAAAAAGTATTAAAATGAAAATACAATAAGAAATGAGAAAAAAATTAGTTGAGAAAGCAGGCAAGCTGATGGTAATACTTGGTGGCTTTATAACTTGGAGGAGTAGGGGCATCAGGGAAGTGAGAGAAAAGACAGAGACGACTCAAAGAAATTAAAGCAAAAATATAGAAAAACTGCAAAGAAAGGGAAAGAAAAGAGAAGTAAAGTACTTTATGACAAATAATAAAAGAAATAAAAGGGAAAAACATTAACATGTCTTGTTTTTCCTGTAAGAGAAATAGAGACTGAAAAAAGTTACTATGTAGAAAAAAAATAAGGTATAGCCAAATATAGAGAGAACAATAAAAAGAAAAAAACAGAGTAGCAAATGAGAAAAAATAAAAATATATAGAACATGAGAGAACATGCAGAGAAACATACATATATCCACACTTGTGTCTATGTTATATAGAAATGGAGAATATATATCGAGAAAAATGAATGGAGTTTACTTAATATGTTTCTATTGTTAATAATCACTCCTGTATATATGCTATATTGGAAAAAAATGAAAAGACAAAATGACCTGACAAAATGAAATGAGCATGCATTTTTTATAGTCTTCTATGTGTACCAATAAAATGTAAGTAGATAAAAAAGGAGATTCTTAAAGATCTCTTTCCTAACCTTTCCCTATCTCAAAATCTGAGGAATGAAGAGTCACTTACTGAATCCTTTCAGTCTCCTTGCTTTAGTGGTGAAGACTGACATCCAATGGGGCTTAGAGAAACTCCCAAGATTCAAGTTATAAGAATCTGGATGCTGTCATATTGAGGTACCTGACAGCCTGGTTCTGAAGACTAGGACCAAATTATAGAGAAGCAAACTATATGAGTTCATCTCTCAATAGGGTTGTGATTATCATGTCACCTGCAAAGGCTTTGACACCATCTGTGGTGGGAGTCACCAGTCTGGTACCAATAGTAACCATCACATAATATGTGCAAATGTTCTACACCATCCAATTACTGCAATTGCTCATTAAAAATGAAAAGTGGCTCCCTTGGAGGTAAAACTCTTGAAGCTTAATTACCGTAACTGAGGAGTTTGATTTGAACGAGGGACAAGGAATTTCATAGGAAGTAGGGAACACAGTCAACTGCCACTTTTGGTACTCTCAAGAAATAGTGAGCAGAACAAAAATGAAAATGTTATTTCTAATTGGAATGACTCAAAAAATCTCCATCTCTAGCTTTGATCTTTCTACTGAAAATACATCCTCTATCATCCTCATGCTATAAACCCTATTATCCCCAAAAATTAAAACTGAATTATGTCTCAAAACTATGTAAGTCAAAAATGAAGTTAAGTGGTCACACTGGCAAAAAGCATCAGAGGCAGGATTTCAACCTAAGTTCTCTTATTCCTGAGCCACTCAAGGACTGACTATCAACAGTTTTCTCTGATCTGTACCTGACCAACCCACTGGGTTCCCACAAACTTGACTGAGCCAACTGAACCATGGATTATTTCAGAAAGGTTTCCCATCTTTTGCCACTAATATGAGCTACCTTCTGATATTGGACCTCTGCCACTGTGGCCTTAACCTCAATCTGGGCAAGCTGCTGTACAATACTGATGAGGTCAGCAGTAGTTATAGTTATGGGCCTAAAGATACGTAGGTGGTTCAGTGACTAAAGGACTGGACTGAGAGTCAAGAAGACCTGAGTTGAAATCTGGTGTTACTCACCAACTATATCTCATTAAGCAAGTTAATTAAATCCTAATTTCCTCAGTTGTAAAAGAGGAATGATAGTATCACATTCTTTTTTGGGTGGTTGTGATGACCAAATGAGATAATATTGTTAAAGTGCTCAGCACAGTGTCCATAACATAACAGGCATATAATAGTTCTTGTTTCATTCCTTTCTATTTTCTTTCTTTATTCCCTTACTTGCTTTTTCCTTCCTGCAAACCCCTAATTACTTAACTTACCCTCTACACACAGGCTCTTTTCTCTTAATGAAAGCAAGTATCTGGGCAGTTGTAATAAAATAAATTAAAACATTAGACCCTGTATAAGTGTTTGTTGTTGATGATGATGAAGATAAAGATGATGATCGTGTTAAGTTCCCAGTAGGCCACCATAAATTATCACATGCCAATGGCCTTCTCAGAAAAGAGAGGTGCTTTTTAAAGAGGACCTGGTATAATAAACTGCTCCATTTTCCTTCACTTTTATCCATAGAAAAGGGATATATTTCACACAACTCCTGAAGACTCAATATTGCTTGGTGATGTCAGCATGGGATAGTTTGGTAACTCAAATGGTCTCTGCTTGGCTCTACCCACAGTAATATTCAAAGAGATAACTGAAATATCTCAAGCAGATATTTATCTTCAGGAGTCATTCTTTCTATATTCTGCCTCTGGAGCCTCCTCTGAATTATACATAATGGGCCTAGTCATTAGAGGAGCTCTCAGGTCTAGGTAGGTCTTATTTTTTAATATTTTATTTTTTCCCAATTACATGTAAAAACAATTTTAACATTCTTTTATTTTCAAATTTTGAGCTCCAAATTCTCTCCCTCCCTCCTGTGCCCCTTCCACTGAGAAGGAAAGTAATTTTACATAGATGATATATGTGTAGTCATTCAATATTTGTTTATGTGTAAGTTGTTATGTGAAAGAAAATACAGATAAAAAAGAAAAATAAAGAAGGAAAGTAAAGGATCTTTGATCTACATTCAGGCCTTATCAGTTCTTTCTCAAGAGATGGACAGCACCTTGCGTCATAAGTCCCAAAGAATTGTCTTAATATTATTGTTTTGCTGAGAATAGCTAAGTTATTCATAGTAGATCATCACAAAATATTGCTGTTACTCTGTACAATGTTCTCCTTGTTCTACTAATTTCATTTTGAATCATTGCTCCATGTTTTTCTCAGAGCATCCTGCTCATGTCTTTTTAAATTTTTTTAAATTTATTTTTAGTTTTTAACATTCACTTTGATAAGATTTTGAGTTCTAAATTTTTCCTGTCACTTCCTTCCGTCCCTTCTCTCCAAGATGCAATTATATTAGACATAATTACACATTTGTCATGTTCTGAAAGAAGAATAAGAACAAAAGAGACAAACCATGAGAAAGAAAAAGCAACACAAAAAATTAAGGGGAAAATTGTATACTTTCATGTGCATTCAGACTCCATAGTTTTTTCTCTGGATGTGGATAGCATTTTCCATCATGACTCTTTTAAAATTGTCTTAGATAACTGCACTGCCAAAAACTAAGTCTATCAAAGCTCGTCATCTCACAATGTTTCTCATACTGTGTACAACATTCCCACTTCACTTAGCACCGGTTTAGGTAAATCTTTTCATGTTTTTCTGAAATTTTCTGCTTGTCATTTCTTTTTATTTTTATGGATTTTTTCATTACTTAATTTTTTTAGTTTTCAAAATTCACTTCCACAAGATTTTGAGTTCCAAATTTTCTCCCCAGTTCTCCCCTCCATCCACCCCAAGACAACATGCATTCTGATTGCCCCTTCCCCCAATCTGTCCTCCTTTCCATCACACCCCTACCTTTTCTTATCCCTTTTGCCTCTATTATCATGAAGAGCAAGATGGATTTCTACATATCATGGTCTGTGTGTCCTTTTTCCCAGTGTAATATAAAATATATATCTCTCCTGGATCTATTCTCCATATCAGCTGTTTATCCCATGAGCTATGTCACATTGTATGCTATATTTTCATTCCTTTGGTTTTGTGTTGTAATTTCTGGATATTTCATAAAGTTATTAGCTTCCATCTGCCCCAATTTAGTTTTTAAGAAATTATTTTCTTTGGTGATCTTTTGAACCTCTTTTTCCATCTGGCCAGTTCTGCTTTTGAAAGCATTCTTCTCCTCATTGGCTTTTTTAATCTCTTGCCATTTGTGCTAGTCTACTTTTAAGGTGTTATTTTCTTTAGCATTTTGGGTCCTTCTTAGCAAGCAGTTGACTTGCTTTTATTGATATTCTTGCATCACTTTCATTCTTTCTCCAATTTTCCTCTACTTCTCTTACTTGGTTTTCAAAATTCTTTTTGAGCTCTCCCATGGCCTGGGAACAACTGATATTTTTTTCTTGAAGACTTTGGATGCACGAGCTTTGACTTTGCTGTCTCCTTCTGGTTGTATTTTCTGATCTTCCTGTTCACCAAAGCAAGATTCTATAGTCTGACTTTTTCCCGTTTTTCTCATTTATCCAACCAATTATTTGACTTTTGAGCTCTTTGTCAAAGTAGTTCTCTGCCACCAGTGGGGGTTTGGTGACTGTACTGTCATCTGCTTGATCCCCCACAATCTTTGGACCTAGAGCTCCATAAACAGTAGCTGCCACTGCCCCTTCTGTTCCTGTGACTGTCAGGGTCTCCTCCACACCCTTTGTTGCTCTGGGACAACTCTACTCTAAACCACTCTACTCTCTCACACAGTTCCAGCATGTTTTTTCCACTGACCTTCCAATTTGTCATTGGCACTTTGGGGTAGAGAACTCTGAAAATTAACACAGATGCCAGTGATTCAGTCCTATGTGGCCTGATGAGGTCCAGTCTGTGCTCCAAGGCACACGCTAAATTGCACTGTGCTCCAAGCCCAGCATGATAGATGCTTCCTGTTGACCTTGGTTTGGAGATTTGCTTCACTCAGTCATTCTGTGGGTTCTACAGCTCCAGAATTTATTTGGAGTCATTTTTACAGGTATTTTACTGGGATTGGGGAGGGGGGGGGTGTTACAGCCCTATCAAGTCTTTGCTTTTACTCCACCATCTTGGATCTGCCCTGCTTGTAATTTCTTAAAGGACAATATTATGCAATTACAATCTTAAATTACAAATTGTTCAGCCATTCCCCAGCTTATGGACATGCCTTCAATTACCAATTCTTTGCAAGCAAAAAAAAAAAAAAAGAGCTGCTATAAATGTCTGTATGTGCATATGTCCTTTTCCTCTCTGTTTTTATTTCACTGGATGCAGACTTGGTAGTACTATTACTTGGCCAAAGGGTATGAATGGTCTTATATTCCTTCGGACAGAGTCCCAAATTGAACTCCAGAATGAATCAGAACACAATTTCTTCTTTGAAAAAAATAATTTATTTATTTATTTTCAGTTTTCAATAATCATTTCTATAAGTTTTAATTTTATTATGGTATACAGCAATCAGGCATTGGTGTATGCCTAGTTTCTGCCACAATATTTTTCAGTTTTCCCAGTAGTTTTGGTCAGACAGTGAGTTCTTATCCCAGAAACTGAGGTCCCTGGGCTTGTCAAACAGTAGACTGCTATAGTCATTGACTATTGTATCTTCTGTACCAAATCTACTCCACTCATCTACCCTTCTATTTTTTATCCAGTAAAAATGGTTCTGGTGATTGCTGCTTTATAATATAATTTGAGATCTGATATGGCTAGGCCACCTTCCCTAGCTTTGCTTTTCATTAATTCATTTGATATTCTGTGCTATTTTTTCTTCCAGATGGATTTTGATGTTATTTTTTCTAGATCTATAAAATTGTTTTGTGAGAGTTTGTTATGGTACTGAATAAGTAAATCAATATATGTATAATTGTCATTTTTATTATAGTAGCAACTGATGTTTTTTCCCAGTTATTTAAATTTGACTTTATTTGTGCAAAAAGTCTTTTGTAACTTGTGTTCATATAGTCCCTGGAATTGTTTTGGCAGGTAGACTCACAAATATTTGTAGTGTCTACCATAACTTTAAATGTTATAAGTCTTTCTAACTTTAGCTGTTGGGCTTTGTTAGTAATATATAGAAATGCATATGCTTTATATGGGCTTATTTTCTATCCCATAACTTTGTCAAGGTTGTTTATTATTTTAAGTAGTTTTTTTTTTTACTTGATTCTCTAGGATATACCATTATATCATCTACAAAGAGTTTACCTGTTCTAATCCCTTCAATATCTTTTTCTTCTCATTGCTAAAGTTAAAATTTGTAGTACTATATTGCAAAACAGTTGTGATAATGGACATCCTTGTTTCACCCCTGGTGTTACTGGGAACGGATGCAGCTTATCCTCATTACATATAATGATTGCTGATGATTTTGATTAGATACTACTTATTATTTTTAGGAAGACTTCATTTATTCATATGCTCTCCAATGCTTCAAAAAGGAATGAGTGCTGTATTTTGTCAAATGTTTTTTTTCTGCATCTACTGAAATAACAATATGGTTTCTGTTAGTTTTGTTGTTGATATGATCAATTATGCTGATAGTTTTCCGTATAATGAACCAGCCCTGTATTCCTGATATAAAACATACCTGATGAAAGTACATTAATCTCTTGACAAGTTGCTGTAATCTTTATGAGAACATCTTATTTCAATGTTTTGCTTCTATATTCATTAGGGAAATTGGTCTATAATTTTCTTTCTCTGTTTTGGCTCTTCTTGGTTTAGGTATCACATTTAGCATCATATTTGAATCATAAAAGAACAGGGGAAACCATGAGAAAAAGCAAACCAAACCAAAACATAACACAAGAGAGAATATTCTGCTTCATTCTGAACTCCAGTTTCATAGTTCTTTCTCTGGATGTGGATGGCACTTTGCCTCAAGAGTCCTTTGGAAATGTTTTAGTTCCTTGCATTGCTGTGAAGGGCCAAGTCTATCAGAAAAATTCCTAATGCACTGTGGCTGTTGCTGTATATGACGTTCTCCTGGTTCTGCTCATTTCACTCAGCCTCAGTTCATATATACCCATTTTTCAGATGCTTTCCTTGTAAACAATATATTGCAGGATTATGGTTTTTAACCCATTCAACTTTTCACCCCTGTATTATGGAAGAGTTCCTCCCATTCCCATTCAAAGTCATGAATACTGTCTGTGACTTTCTCTTCATCCTATCCCTCCTTTTTATGCTTTTATTTATCCCTTCTCCCTTCCTTTCCTCAAGAGTTTTACCTTCAGGGCAGAGTCAAGATGGCAGAATAAAAGGATGGACGTGCTGTAACTCTCCCACCAAAGCCCATAAAATACCTATAAAAATGACTCCAAACAAATTGTAGAGCAGAAAAAGCCACAAAACAATGGAGTGAAAGAGATTTCCAGCCCAAGGCATCCTAGAAGGCCAACAGGAAAGGTCTTTCATCTGTGCTCAGAGTGAACCACATCTAACCTTGGCTGCACAGCATGGCAGGGATAGAGCTGGAACAGGCTACAGGGCACAGAATACCAGGTAGGAGCTGCGTTTCACTGATTCCTCAACACAAACACCAGAGAGAGCTTCAAATGTCAGTGAGAAAGCTCCTTCACATGATTGAGAAGGGAGCAGGGTCATACCTTAGCCCCGCTCCAGGTGCCTGCAGCATTCGTTTTTGGAGCCCTCTGTATAAAAACCCTGGAGGAATCAATCAGCTAATCTGAATCTCAGCACTGAGTGACAGGCCTGGAGTGAGGAGCAGAACTGCCATGGTGGAACTGGAGGTAGTTGTGGAGAAGGAACCCTCCTCACAGACCCTGGGCAGTAAAGGTTCTGATTGCTTCCAGACCAGGTCACTTTCTTGGTGAACGGGTATTTTTCTCCATACTATCTGATGAGGAAGAACAAAGCATTCCATTAGAGGAAGACATCAACATCGAGGCTTCTTCATCCAAAATCTATAAAATAAATTTTCAATGGCCTCAGACAGTGAAATAACTCAAAAGAGATTTTGAAAATCAAATAAGAACGTGGAGGAAAAACTGGGAAGAGAAATGATAGCAATGCAAAAAAAAAATCATGAAAAGCAAGTCAACAGCTTGCAAATGGAAACCACCCCCCCTTCCGAATAAAAATGCTGAAGTAAATAGCACCTTTAGAAAGAGACTGACCCAAGTGGTAAAACAGGTCCACAATGCCATGAAGAGAACAATGCTTCATATTTTTTTAAGAAAACATCTTTTTCTCTTTATTGAAAATGCTATTTTATATCATAATAGTATATATATATACATATATATACATATACATATACTTATACAATATTATAATATTACTTTATGGAAAATACTTAGCAATATTTTTATATATTTATTCATTTATTTTTAGTTTTCAATATTCATTTCTGCAAAATTTTGAGTTCCAAATTTTCTCTCCATTTCTCCCATCCCCACACTCCATAATGCCTTGCATTCGGGTCACCCCTTCCCACAATAAGTCCTCCCTTCAATCACATCCCTTCCTTCTTTTATCCCCATCTTCTCTCATTTCTTGAAGTGCAAGATAGACTTCTATACCCCATTATCTGTATTTCTTGTTTCACAGTTGTATGCAAAAACAGTTCTCAACATTCATTCCTAAAACTTTTGAGTTCCAAATTCTCTCCCTTCCCACCCATCCCCCTGAGAAGCCAATTAATTCAACACATGTGATATATATATAGAGATAGATAGATATAGAGAGATAGATAAATATAGATATATAGATATGCACACACATACATATACATATATGTATGCATATGTGTTTATATGTATATATATGTATGCATATGTATATATGCGTATATACATACATATGTGTAATTTTGCAAAAGAATTCCATTTTACCCATGTTGTGTAGGATTAACTGTATTTCCCTCCAACCTATCCTGCTCCCATTTATTCTATTCTTTTTGAATAGAATATTTTCTTTTCTATCTGACCTTGTCCCTTCCCTAAAGTGTTTACTTCTAATTACTCCTTCCTCCCATTTGCCATCCCTTCTATCATCCCCCCAACACTTCTCCCCTACTTTCCTGTAATGTAAGACAGATTTTCATATCAAATTGAGTGAGCATGCTATTCCCTCGTTAAGCCAAGTGTGACAAAGTTAAGTTTCATTTTTTCCCTCTCACCTCTTCCCTTTTCTCCTCTATTGAAAATGATTTTTCTTGCCTCTTTTATGAGATATAGTTTGCCTCATTCCACTTCTCCCTTTTGCCTCCCAAGCTATTCTTGTCTCACCCTTTAATTTTATTTTTTTAGGTATAATCCCTTCTTATTTAACTCACCTTGTAAGTGACATATATATATATATATATACATACATATTTCACATATATATGTATATATATGGGTGTGTGTATAAATATATGTATATATATGCGTGTATGTGTGTGTGAGAGTGTATGTGATTGTGTGCATGTGTGTGTATGTATAACTCCTCTTAATATCGAAATTCTGAGAAAAATCTCAAGAGCTACAAATATTATATTTCCATGTAGGAATGCAAGCAGTTCAATTTTAGAAAATCGTTTATGACTACTCTTTCCTGTTTACCTTTTCCTGATTCTCTTGATTCTTGTGTTTGAAAGACAAGTTTTCTATTCAGTTTTGGTCTTTTCATTAAGAATGCTTGAAAGTGGGGGGGTGGAGCCAAGATGATGGAGTGAGAGCAACTACTCACCTAAGCTCTTAGACAAACTCCTTCAGATACCTCTAAAAAGAGAATCTGACCAAATTTTTGAGGTGCATAAACCAAAAGGAGACAGACTGTGGCAGATTCATAGACCAGGACAGACTAGAAGATTGACAGGAAGGATCTGTTCCTCAGGGTTGAGTCCACAGTACACAGTGCAGCACCTCCCACAGCAGAGTGGCCAAGCAGGAAATCCCCAGAATAGTCTCAGGCAGCAGCAGCATGGTAAAAAGGCAGAGTGGCAGCCGTGGGCGGGAGACCAGTGGAGCCGAGTGAGTGACAGTTGCTTAGCCCCAGGTATCAGCTGCAGCTGCTCCTGGGACTTTCAACCCTCAGATTAAATGTCTGTAAGTCACCTACTAGATCTTCCAGGAGCCAAAATGGTGGAGTGATTGGTAAATGCTCTCTCCCCTTCCTCTTACTGACCTCAAAAGAACCATGAAATGTTTCCACAGAAAAATCCTGAATCAGTGGGAAAAACTGAAGGGGCAAACAGTCTCATAGCACCTGAAGCTAAGAAAATAGCTAAGGGGGATTTCTATTACTGTGGCAGAGGCTACTTAGAAGGAGAGGAGTTCCATGGTGGTGAAAATTCACACTAGGACGCAGGCATGGGTCAGCGTTAGGAAAGGAACCTCAGAGGGGGTAGAAACTGACAGTAGGACCCAGGCATGCCTCAGCTCTAGGAGAGGAGTACCAGAGGGAGTGGAAAGTCGGACTAGAACAGAAGAGTGCCTCAGGGCTAGGAGAAGAGTCTCTGGGGGTGTGTGTGTGTGGAAACTCCCACTGGGATCCAGGTGTGAGTTGAGTTTGCCTTTCCTCTAGCACAGCTGAGGATATCACCCATGACCAGACCAACCCTCCCCCACATTTAACAAGCTAGTCCCAGCGCTAAGCCAAGAAACACAAAACAAAAGGAGAAACAAAGGCACTTGCCTTTAGCTTTCCCACACCAACAGCTCAACAATAGATTCTCCAGCTTCTAACTGAAAGAACCAGAGGCTACAACACACAAAGCCTCATCATCATGAGAAGAAGAAGCAAAGACAGAAGGAAAAATAAATCATAGACTCTTTCTATGAGAAGAAGGACCAAATCAGGAATACCAAAGAGGTCAGTATTGAGACTGTACTCTCATCTGAAACTTCAGAAGAGAATATGAATGGCTCGCATGCACAGAGAGCACTCCTGGAACAGTTAAAGACGGAAATAGAAGAAAAAATGGCCCATGATTTTCAAAATATGAAAAAGGAATTCAGTGAAGAGTTCTTTAAAAAGGAAAATTGAAAAAATGGAAAAAGTACAAAACCTAACTGGTAAAACTGGACAAATTGAAAAGGAAGCACAAAACCTAACTGGGAAAATTGGACAAATGAAAAAGGAAGAACCAAAAGTAACTGGAGAAAATAATTCCTTCAAAGGAATAACAGGACAGATGGAAAAGGAGATGAAAAACTTAATTGAAGAAAACAATTTGATAAAAATTAGAAATGGATAAGTAGAAGCTAATGACTCCATGAGACATCAAGAATCAGACAAACAAAATATGAAGAATGAAAAGATAGAAGAAAATGTAAAATATCTAATTGGGAAAAAAAACAACTGACCTGGACGATAGATCCAGGAGAGAAAATTTAAGAATTATGGGCCTACCAGAAAGCCATGATGAAAAAAAAGAGTCTGAACAATACCTTCCAAGGAATTATCAAGGAAAACTGTTCAGAAGTGCTACATCCAGAGGGCAAAATAGTCATCGAAAGAATCCACTGCTCACCTACTGAATGGGATCCCAAACTAAAAACAGTTACTGTTGTCAAATTTCGGAACTATCAAGTGAAGGAGAAAATACTACAGGTGGCTAGAAAGAAACCATTCAAACATGGAGGAACTACAGTTAGGATCACACAGGACCTTGCTGCTTCTACATTAAAAGATCACAGGAATTGGAATATGATATTCCACAAGGCAAAGAAGCTAGGACTACAACCAAGGATTAATTACGCAGCAAAGTTCAGCATAACATTTCAGGCAAGGAGATGGATATTAGAGGAAATAATGGATTTCCAGACCTTCTTGACAAAATGGCCAGAACTCAAGAAAAAATTCGTTCTTCAAACACAGGGTCTCAAGGGAGAAATAGAAAGTTAAACAGGGGAAAAGAAAAACAAGTCAATCAATTTAGGCAAACTGTTCCCATCCCTGTAAGGGAAGATGATACATGTTAATCTTAAGAATTGTACATCTATTATGAAGTATAAAAGGCACATACATAGATAGAGGGAACGGATATAAAATAAATGATGTGATGATAAAAATGTGATTCAAGCATACAAAGGGACTGTAACAGGAGATGTAAAAAGGAGAAAGAAAAAACTGATAAATTACATCACAGGAAGAAGTACAAAATCATATTACAGTAGAGGGAAAGAGGGGAGGGAGAGGAAAATTGTTTGAGAGATACTCTCATCTGATTTGGTTCAAAGAGGGAACAATAAACTTAATTAAGTGTATAAATTTAACTAGCTCTATAGGTATTAGAAGGGGAAAGGGGAAGAAAGGGGAGGGGAAGCTAAAAGGGGGGAAGGAGTCGTAAAGGTTAAGGGGAGTAAAAGTGAGGGGGACTGAAAAAAGGAGGGGAAGACTGAAGGAGGTGATGGTCAAAAGTGAAAACTCTATTGAGGAGGGGAAGGGAGACAGGAGAATTAAAAGCACAAACCATAGGAAAGAAAATGGTGGGAAAGACACAGACTGTAATTATAACTGTGAATGTGAATGGAATGAACTCTCCCATAAAACGAAGATAGATAGCAGAATGGATTAAAAGTAATAATCTAACAATATGCTAAGTAAAAAAAAAAAAACACACTTGAAATAGGAAGATACACAGAGGGTAAAGGAAAAGGGTTGGAGCAGATTATATTGTGCTTTAGCTGATGTAAGAAAAGCATATGTGGCAATACTAATCTCAGACAAAGCTAAAGTAGAAATAGTTCTAATCAAAAGAGATAAGGAAAGAAACTATATCCTGCTAACAGGCACCATAGACAATGAATCATTATCACTACTAAACATGTATGCTCCAAGTGGTATAGTATCAAAATTCTTAGAGGAGAATTTGGTGGATTTGCAGGGAGAAATAGACAGCAAATCTATACTAGTGGGGCATCTCAACTTCCCCCTCTCTGAATTTGATAAATCTAACCTTAAAATAAAAAAGAAGGAAGTTATGGAGGTGAATAAAACTCTGCATAACGTAGATATGATAGATCTTTGGAGAAAATTGAATGGCAATAGAAAGGAATATAATTTTTTCTCAGTGGTACATGGCACATACACAAAAGTTCACCATGTTCTAGGGCATAAAAACCTCGCAATCCAGTGCAGAAAGGAAGAGATAGTCAATATGTCCCTCTCAGATCATAATGCAATGAAAATTATATGTAATAATAAACAATGGAAAGATAAACCAAAAATTAATTGCAAACTAAATAATCTAATCCTAAGGAATTAGTCAGTAAAACAGCAAATCATAGAAACAATCACCAACTTCATTCAAGAGAAGGACAATAATAAGACAACATACCAAATATTATGGGATGCTGCAAAAGGAGTTATTAGGGGAAGTTTTATATCTTTGGATGCCTATATGAATAAAATAGAGAAAGAAGATATAATGAAAAGGTAGAATTCATACCAGGAATGCAGGGCTGTTTCAATATTAGGAAAACTATTAGCGTTATTGATCATGCCAACAACAAAGCTAACAGAAATCACATGATTATCTCAACAGATGCAGAAAAAGCTATCGACAAAATATAACACCCATTCCTATTAAAAATATTGGAGAGGAGGGAGGAGCCAAGATGGTGGAATAGAAAGACACACATACGCTAGCTCCTACCCCACAGCCCATAAAATACCTGTAAAGAAGAACTCCCAACAAATTCTGGAGCAGCAGAAGCCACAAAACAAAGGAGTGGAGGAGATTTCTATTCCAGAGAGACCTGAAAGACTAGCGGGAAAGGTCTGTTACGCACTGGATGCAGAGCAGAGCCCAACCCTGCCTTGTCCATGCAGCACCACGAGGAGCAGATCTGCACAGGCTTCAGGGACAGAAACTCCAGCAGCAGCATAGATCCCTCAACCCACAGGTGCCAAAGGTCAGTGAGAGGGTCTTTTCGGCTGGCCAAGAGGGGAGCGGGGTGTCCACATAACTCAGGTCTCCTCAGGACACAGCAGTAGAGGCAGCAGCATATGGGATTCCCAAAGCAGGCAGTAGCCTGCATCCATTGTAGAAGGTGTCATCAGAAAGCCCCTGAGGAAACTGAACCCTGTGCGGAGGCCCTGCCCTCACCTGAGCAGCTGATCTTAATCTCACACTGAATAGCAGCCCTGCCCCCGCCTAAAGCCCAGAGGCTTGGGAGCAGCTCATTTGAATCTCAGCCCCCTGTGCTGGCATAGAAGAGGTGGAGGCCAGGAAGTTGTGGAGAGGAAACTCAGAAGCCAAGTAATTGGTTGGGAAAATGCCCCAAAAAGGGAAAATATAAGACCATGGAAGGTTACTTTCTTGAGGAACAGGTGTCACCTCCCATCCTTTTGGGTGAGGAAGAACAAGGAGTACTGTCAGTGGAAGTCAAGGCCTCTGCCTCCAAATGGAACTTAAACTGGGCTCAGGCAATAGAAGATCTTAAAAAACAAGTTAGCAGCTTACTAAAGGAGAAACAATAAAAAAAAAAATGCTGAGGAAAATAACAGCTTTAAAAAGAGGCTAACTCAACTGGAAAAAGAAGTCCGAAAAGCCAACCAGGAAAAGGAGGTGCTTAAAAGCAGAATTAGGCATATGGAGGAGAAGTTTCAAAATCTCCCTGAACAAAATAATTCGTTGAAAGAGAATTGAGTTCAGGGAAACGAATAACTATGAGTTAAACCAAGTAGTTAGGAAACAAAACCAAAAATTTGAAAAAAATAGAAGATAATGTGAAACAACTCTTTGGAAAAACAATTGAGCTGGAAACTAGATCCAGGAGAAATAATTTAAAAATTATTGGACTACCTGAAAGCCATGATCAAAAAAAGAGCCTAGACATTATCTTCCTTGAAATTACTAAGGAAAATTGCCCTGATGTTATAGAATCAGAGGGCAAAATGGATATTGAAAGAATTCATCAATCACCTCCTGAAAGAAACCTGAACAAAGAAACTTCTAGGAATACTGTGGCCAAATTTCAGAGTTCCAGATAAAGGAGAAAATACTGCAGGCACCTAGAAAGAAACAATTTGAGTACTGTGGAAATATAATGAGGAAAACACAGAATCTAGCAGCTTCAACATTAAGGGATCAAAGGGCTTCGGATGGAATACTTCAGAAGTCAAAGAAACTGGGATTGAAACCAAGAATCACCTACCCAACAAATCTGAATATAATACTTCAAGGGAAAAAATGATCATTCAGTGATATAGACGACTTTCAAGAATTCATGTTGAGGAAAAGACCAGATCTGTATTTAAAAATTTGACTTCCCAAGACAAGAATCAAGAGAAGCATGAAAAGATAAACAGAAAAGAAAAATCATAAAAAAACTCTCTAAAGCTGAACTGTTTACATTACTACATGGAAAGAAAATATTTTTAACACTTGAATCTTTTTTCAATATTTGGGTAGTTGGAGAGATTGTACATATACACACATACACATAGAGAGTACAGGATGTGTTATATCACAAGAGATGATATCCACACACACACACACACACACACACACAAAATAAAATAAAATAAAAATTAAGAGGTGAAGGAGGAAAATTCTGGGAAGAGAAAAGGAGTAATGGAATGAGGCAGGCTATAATTCATAAAAGAGAGAAGAAAAATCTTATTCAATGGAGGAGATAAGAGAGAAGAGGAGAGGGGGAAACATAAAGCTACTCTCCCCACATGTGGCTGAAGGAGGAATAACATGCTCACTAAATTTGATATGAAAATTTATATAACACCACAGGAAAGTAGGAGAGAAGGCGACAAGTGAAGAGAAGGGAATGTTAGAAGGGAGAGCAAATGGGAGAAGGGAGTCACTAGAAATAAACACTTTCGAGAAGGGACAAGGACAACTGTAGGGGGGAAAAGTAAGGGGATAGGGTAGGACAGAGGGCAATATAATTACTATTACACAACATGATTATTATGGAAGTCTTGCAAAACAACACATATTTAGTCTGTATTGAATTGCTTCCCTTTTCAGTGGGGCTGGGGAGGGAGAGAGGTTGGAATTCAAAGTATTAGAAATGAATGTTGAGAATTTTTATTGAATATAATTGGGAAATAAGAACTATAGGGAATGGAAATTTATCTTTTCCTGCAAGAAAAGAGAGAAGATGAGGATAGGAGAGGGGTGGGGTATGATGGAGGGGAGGGTACATTGAGGGAAAGAGTAATCAGAATGCAAGGTATTAGGAAGAGGGGTGAGAGAAGTGATGGGGAGAAAAACTGGACATGTTACAAAGTGAGGTAAAAGCAATTAGTATTAAAATAATAGACTGAATTAATTACTGAGAATAAATCAATGGCATCTGTTCGGCCTAGAGGCCGATGAGCAACCCGAGTCTGCTTACCTTTCGTCCAGGTCTTCAGTGGCCAACCAGATGAAGGTATTGAGAGAAGAGACTTTCCAGAGTAAAACAAGGGTTAGGCTTTATACAGGGTCTTAGTTATGTATCCATATGCAGGGCAAATTCTTCCTCAGGAGAAAGGAATCCACCTCCTCCCAAGGGGCAAGGATCATACAGCAAAAGGATGGGAGTGAAAGAGGGGAGGGACCCTCTTCCCTCTAAGGGCCCCGCAGCAAGAAGAGAGGGGAGGGACCCCCAAAGGGGACCCCTCAGCCAGAAGAGAGCCTTCAGGCTTTCCTGTTCCTACTTAAGCTCTTCCACTGCATAGTTTGCACGTGAATACCGTGTGTGCTCTCAGCCTCTAGCTAATTAACAACAGGTATGCTCAGACCATGGACCAATCTCAAGGGTGGGATGCTCTCCCCAGCAAGTTTCTCACTGAGGAGAGGTGGAAATGCACGAGATAGCCCATGTTTCACGCCTCAATCCCCAGCTGTTCTCTGGGGGGCCTTGTGAGAACTCTGAGGTTTAGAGGTCCTCACTTTTACCTGCCCGAGACTGTCCACGTGAAAGCTGAGCTTACACCCCCAACAGCATCTTTAGTTTGGAGAAAAGAATTTCAGTCTAAATTTCCTAGAGGAAGGTAACCTTGGGCAAAATTTGGCATTGATGGAAAAGTCAAGGTTTTAGTGGTAAATTTGATTTAATGATTG
This sequence comes from Notamacropus eugenii, assembly GCF_028372415.1. Taxonomy (NCBI): domain Eukaryota; kingdom Metazoa; phylum Chordata; class Mammalia; order Diprotodontia; family Macropodidae; genus Notamacropus; species Notamacropus eugenii. The sequence continues at coordinate 82,321,461 of NC_092873.1, read as the reverse complement.
CCACTTAACCAGGAACTAGAACATGTATAGAAAGGCATGTAAGCCACTTAAGACTTGCCTCAAAAGATGTTCCTTAGTCAAAGTGAAACTGTAATCATATTTGAAACATGGTTATTGGAACTTGCTATTTTTAGATGCTATGGGACTATTAAGTGACTGTTCTTCTGAGTCTCACTCCAGGTATGGATATTAAGAAAGGCGATCTGAGCCTCCAATCCATGATGCCAGTAAGCTGATGAGATGCTGGTATGAACTGCATAATGTGATCTCAAGGGAAGGGTGGGAGAGTGGCTGTTCAGCATGGGCTGAGATGGGATTCTCCTGACTCAATTTCCCCACTGACACCTGAGAGACTTTAAGCCTGACTGAATGCAAGTGAATAATCTAATCCTGCATGGAACTGACAGGAAGTTGGGGAGATATTGTATCCCTGCAACGTCCCTACTCTGGGTGGTAATTTCCTACGGTGAAAAGATTTGTAAGCTTCATATCAGATCTATTCCATCATAGATTATTGGTAGGGGAAAAACCAAGGTTGTCTAAAATTAAGCAATTAGGTGTAGGACTTTAGACCAACAACAATAAGTTAGGGTCCTTTAATTCTTAGTAATACTGTGGAGACAATTAGATCAAGAGCTTGTGAAGTTACCAATACAAATATTATTTGTGCCTTAGTTGGTTAATGTTTAAAAAAAAATTCTTTTGTGGTCCATATTGTAAATGTTTTAAAAAGAAGTATCACCTGAGCAAAAGTTTGAATTGCTTTATCTGTTATAAACTGTGCTAAAAATAAAACAAAATATTGGAGAGCATAGGAATAAAGGGAACTTTCCACAAAATAATAAGCATTATGTACCTAAATCCAGCAGCAAGAATTTTGTGCAATGAAGATAAGCTAGATGCATTTCCAGGAAGAACAGTGGTGAAACAAGGATGTCCATTATCACCACTATTATTCAATAATGTACTACAAATTTTAGCTATAGTAATTAGACACGATAAAGAAATTGAAAGAATTAGAATAGGTAAAGAAGAAAGTAAGTTATCACTCTTTGCAAATGATATGATGATATACTTTAGAAAATCCCAGAGATTCAAGTAAAAAACTACTTGAAATAATGAACAACTTTGGCAAAGTTGCAAATTACAAAATAAACCAGCACAAATCTTCTGCATTTCTATATATTAGTAACAAAGTCTAACAGCGAGAGATAGAAAGAGAAATCCCATTTAAAACTAGTGCAGACACTATAAAATATTTAGGAGTTTACCTGCCAAAACACACCCAGGGACTATACGAACACAATTACAAGACACTTTTTGCACAAATAAAGTCAAATCTAAGTAAGTGAAAAAACATCAGTTGCTCCTGGGGAGGCCAAGCCACTAAAATAAAAATAACAATTTTGCCTAAATTAATTTACTTCTGTAGTGCCATCCCAATTAAACTATCAGATAATTATTTTCTAGAGCTGGAAAAAATAGCGTCAAAATTCATCTGGAAGAACAAAACGTCCAAAATATCAAGGAAACTAATGAAAAGAAATGCTAGGGAAGGTGGTCTAGCTCTATCAGACCTTAAGTTGTATTATAAAGCAGGAATTATCAAAACCACTTGGTACTGGTTAAGAAACAGAAGGGTAGACAAGTGGAATATGCTAGGTACTCAAGACTCAGTAGACCATGGATATAGCAATCTACTGTTTGATAAGCCCAAGGACCCCAGGTTCTGGGATAAGAACTCAGTGTTTGACAAAATATGCTGGGAAAACTAGATAACAGTGTGGCAGAAACTAGGCATAGACCAATGCCTGACACCTTACACAAGAATAAAATCCAAATGGTTTCGCAATCTAGGAATAAAGATTGACACTATGGACAAATTGGTGGAGCAAGAAATAGTGTATTTTTCACATTTATGGAGAAGGGAAGGATTTTTGGCTAAAGAATATATAGAAAGCATTATGGCATGCAATATGGATAATTTTGATTACATTAAACTGAAAAATTTTTGCGCAACCAAACCCAATGCAACCAAGATTTGGAGGGATGTAGAAAACTGGGGAAAAAATTTTACAGCAAATGTTTGTGATAAATGCCTCATTTCTAGAATATGTAGAGAACTGAATAAAATGTATAAAAATACAAATCATTCCCCAATTGATAAATGGTCAAAGGTTATGAATAAGCAAATTTCAGATGAAAACATTAAAGATATCTATAGTTACATGAAAAAATGTTCTAAATCAATTTTGATTAGACAGATCCAAATCAAACAACTCTGAGGTACCACACCACACCTATCATATTAGCAAACATGACAGAACAGGAAGATGATCAATGTTGGAGAGGATGTGGGATATTAGGAACACTAATACGTTGTTGTTGGAGCTGTGAACTGATCCAACCATTTTGGAGAGCAATTTGGAACTATGCCCAAAGGACTACAACAACATGCCTACCTTTTAACCCAACAATAGTGCTTCTAGGACTGTATACCCAAGAGATCATAAAAATAGGAAAGGGTCCCACATGTGCAAAAACATTTATAGCAGCACTCTTTTTGGTGACCAAAAACTGGAAATCAAGTGGATGCCCATCAATTGGGGAATGACTGAATAAATTATGGTACATGAATATAAGGAATACTATTGCGCTATAAGGAATGATGAACAGGAACACTTCAGAGAGGCCTGGGAAGACTCATTTGATCTGATGTTGAGGGAATGGAGCACAGCTAGGAGAACCTTGTGCAAAGCAACAACCACAGTGTGCGAGAGCTTTTTCTGCTAGACTTGGAATTTCGTAGCAATGTAAGGACTTAAAAAAATTCCTAGTGGTCTTTTAAGGCCTTCAAAATCCAGAGAAAGAACTATGGAATTCAATTGCAGAATATAGGAGACCATTTTTTGTGTAGTACATTTTGGTTTGTTATGTGATTTCTCCCATTCATTATAAATCTTCTACACAGTATGACTATAGTGAAAATTTATTTAATAGGAATGTATGTGTAGAACCTACATGAAATTGTATGCCATCTCAGGGAGGGAGGGGGGACATAGGGGAAAAAATTTACGTCATATGGTAGTGATTGTAAGACCCTGAAAATAAATAAAATTAATATATGAAAAAAAAAAAAGAAATACCAAGAAAGTAACCTTCTATAGTCTTATTTTTTTTTTTTTACCTTTTTTGGACCTTTTCTCAGCCTGTTGCTGTTACCTAACTTTTGAGTCCTTTGTCAAATGGAGGGTATACTTTAGGAACCTGCAAGTTCTCAGTTCCTCCAAGGTGGCACAATCCAGGGAGAGAAATTTGCTCCTCTTCTGGTCTGTGCTCTGGTCTGGAATCAACCATAAGATATTCTGCCCAGAATCTGTGAGTAAAATTCCCTCTCTACAACCTCCAAGAGCTCCACCAGACCAGAGCTCCTCCTTTCCCCAGGACAACCACTCAGGACTGAGATCCAGATTAGCTGCTCGATTCCCCTAGGGTCTTTAGGAGGAGGACTCCATAAATGGATGCTGACCCCGGGGCTAGGCCCAGACCCTGTTCCTTTTTCATCCATGTGAAAGAGCTTTGTCACTGATCTTTGAAGCTCTCTTTGGCGTTTGTGGGATGACAAATCTGGGAACTGATGCTGCTGCCTGTAATTCTGTGACCTGAAGCCTGCTCCAGTCCTGTCCATGCCCGCTGCTCAACCAATGCTGGACTGAGCTCCACTTTGAACTTGGTGTGATAGAACTTTCCTATTGGCCTTCCAGGCTGCCTTGGTATGGAAATGTCTTTCACCCTGTCATTTTGTAGTTTCTGCTGCTCTACAATTTGTTTAGAGTCCTTTTGACAGGTATTTTATGGGCTATGGGAGGAGAACTCCAGCAGGTCTGTCCTTCTACTCTGTCATCTTGGCTCCACCCCCCAAGCAAAGATTTCTTTAAAAAAATATAATAGGTGAGAGGAGGAGTTGGGATGGAGACAAGACAGGAGAGAAAAGGCAGGTACTTGTCTGAGCTCTCCTCTAAAACCATCCAAACCATCCTTTAAAAATTACTGTAAACAAACTCTAGAGCAGAAGAACCCATGAAAAGAAAATGAAACAAATTTCAAACCCAAGAGACCTTGGAAGATTGGCAGGAAAGGTTTGTTGCATCAGCCTAAGTGAGAAGTATAGTCCAGCACAGTATGTGCCAGCACAGATTGGGCCACAGCAAACTGTGGCAGTCTTTAGGGGACCGAATTTCTGGCAGCAGGGTTGTTCCTGGACATCTCAGTCCAGAGACTCCAGAGACAGCTCACAAGGTCAACAGGAAAGGTCTGCCCCACCAGGGTGAGAATGGAGCACAGTACAGCACAGGCCATGCCAGCATAACCCCAGACCCAGCAGGTAGCAGGCCAGGAGGAGGCTTGGGAGTAACTGAAATAGCTGTGGCAGCAGCAGCAACTAATTCTGAAGCTCTCAGCCCACAGACTGTAAGAAGATCTAACAACTGTTCAGAAGCACATTATAGGGGTCTTTTTGCTACCACTGAGGCAGGACTCTGCTGCTTTGCCTGCATTCAGAGGCAGGACCCAGTTCTGGGGGGCAGTCTCAGGGAGAGGAAGAACATAGCAGTTAGCAAAGACAGTGGAGAGGGGACTGTCCTCACAGTCCCAGGGCAGAAAAGAGTGTTTGTGGTCTCTCACAGGTCAAAGTACAGGTCAGGAGAGAAGTATACACTTTCCTTAGATCATACCACCTTGGGAGAACTGAAAACTTATAGGTCCCTAAAAATATCTCTGAAATCAGCTGAACAAAATCCCTAAAGATTGGGACACTGTGCCCTCCAACCTGGAAGCATAGCCCTACTTTAACAAAGAGTTAATAAGTAAAAAATTTAAACAAAGAACTCTGACTATAGAAGCTTACTTTGGTGACAAGAAATATGAAAACATAAAACCAGATGACCCTAAAGTCAAAGTTCTTACATTCAAAGCCTCCAAGGAAAATATGAATTGGCCTCAGGTCATGGAAGAGTTCAGAAACGAGTTTGAAAATTATGCAAGAGAAGCAGATGAAAAATTGGAAAGGGAAATAAGAGTTATGTAAGAAAATCATGAGAAAATACACAACAGTTTGGTGAAAGAGGCAAAATTTTTTTGACAAAATAACACCTTAAAAAACAGACTAGTGAAATAAGAAGGAGAAGAATGCCATGAAAATGGAATTGCTCAAATGGAAAAGGAGGTGAGAAAGCTTACTGAACCAACAATTCCTTAAAAATTAAATGGAGCACATGGAAGCTAAGGATTCTATGAGAAACCAAGAAGCAATAAAATAAAACCAAAAGATTGAAAAAAATAGAAGATAATGTGAAACATCTCTTTGGAAAAACAACTGACCTGGAAAATAGGTCCAGGAGAAATTATTTGAAAATTATTGGGCCACATCAAAGTCATGATCAAAAGACAAACCTAGAGATCATCTTTCAAGAAATAATCAGGTAAAACTGCTCTGATATTCTGGAAACAGAGGGTAAAATAGAAATTGAAAGAATACATCAATCACCTTCTTAAAGAAATTCAAAAATTAAAGTGCCATAAATATAATAGACACATTCCAGAGTTCCCAGGTCAAGGAGAAAATATTGCAAGCAGTCAGAAAGAAACAATTCCAGTATTGTGGAGTCACAGGATAATACAAGATTTAGCAGCTTCTACATCCAAGGATCAGAGGGCTTGCAATATGATATTCCAGTGGTCAAAGGAAGTAGGATCAACCTAAGAATCATGTATCCCCACAAAAGTAAGTATAATACTTCAGGGGGGGAGAGGACTTCCAAACATTCTTAATGAAAAGAACAGAGTTGAATAGAAAAATTGACTTTCAGATAATGAAGAGAAGCATGAAATGGTAAACAGGAAAGGGAAATGAAAACGGACTTAAAAAGGTTAAACTGTTTACACTTCTAGATGGGAAGATGATATTTGAAATTCATAAGACTTTTATCATTATTAAGAATGTTAGAAGGAGTATATATAGACATAAGGCACAGATGTGAGTCAAATATAAAAAAAATGATATCTATACAATAAAATTAAGGGGTGAGAGCGCAATATACTGGGAGAAAGTGAAAGGGAGAGGTAGAATGGGCTAAGTTATCTCACATAAAAGAGGCAAGAAAAAAATTTTACATTGGAGGGGAAGAGGGGTGGATGTGAGGAGGAGATAATGAATCTTACTCTCAACAGAATTGGCTCAAAGAAGGAATAACACATGCAGGCATTGGGTATAGAAATCTGTCTTACTCTGTAGGAAAGGAGAAGGGGAAGAGTATAAGGGAAGACAGTGACAGAAGGGTGGGCAGATTGGAGGAAGAGGTAGTCAAGAAGAAAGCACTTTTTAAGAGATGCAGGGTGAAAGAAAAGATAGAATAGAATAAATGGGGGTAGGAAGAACAGAGGAAATACAGGAAAGAAATAGCTAGCAATAAGCTGTGAAAAAAAATTTGAAGCCTGTTTCTCTGATTAAGACTTCATTTCTCTGTCATATGGAGAACTAAGCCAAAATTGTAAAAACTTAGGAGCCATTCCTCAATTGATAAATTATCAAAAGAAATAATCAGTTTTCAGATGAAGTAAGCAAAGCTATTGCAGCCATATGAAAAAATATACTAATTCACTATTATTTGGAAAAATGTAAATTAAAACAATTCTGAGGTACCTCATACCTGTCTGATTGTCTAACAGGAGAGACAAAAAATGACAAATGTTGAAAGGGATGTGGGAAAAATGAAACAATGTATTGTTTGAGGAATTGTGAACTGATCCAACTATTCTGTAAAGCAATTTGGAACTATGCCGAAAGAGCTTTGAAACCAAGAATACCCTCTGCTCTAACGATGGTACTACTAGGTCTGTATTCCAAAACAGATAAAAAGGGGAAAAAAGAAAGTGACTGTACCAGGAATGACACAAGCAGCTGCTGTGGAAGTGTAAGAAGAATAACACACAGGAGGGCTGCTGACACACGTTCTTGATCTCCTTTTCTAAGGGAAAGACAGTTTTAAGGGAATAATAATCTCACTTTAATGTTTTTTATTAATTTATTTAACTTCTAACATTCATTTTTGCAAAATTTTGGGTTCCAAATTGTCTCCCCTTTTGTCCCCTCCCCCCACCCCAGAACACTGAGCATTCTAATTGCCCCTATCACCAATCTGCCCTCTCTTCTATCATCCCTCCCTTCCCTTGTCCCCATCTTCTCTTTTGTCCTGTAGGGACAGATAACTTTCTATACCCCATTACCTGTATTTCTTATTTCCTAGTAGCAAGAACAGTACTTGACAGTTGTTCCTAAAACTTTGAGTTCCAACTTCTCTTCAACTCTCCCTCCCCACCCATTCCCTTTGGAAGGCAAGGAATTCAATATAGGTCATATCTGTGTAGTTTTGCAAATGACTTCCATAATAGTCATGTTGTGTAAGACTAATTATATTTCCCTCCATCCTGTCCTGCCCCCCATTGCTTCTATTCTCTCTTTTGATCCTGTCCCTCCCTAAGAGTCTTGACTTCAAATTGCTCCCTCTTCCCATTGCCCTCCCTTCTATCCTCCCCCTCACACCCTGCTTACCCCCTTTTCCCCCACTATCCTGTATTGTAACATAGGTTTTCATAACAAAATGAGTGTGAATTTTATTTCTTCCTTTAGTGGAATGTGATGAGAGTAAATTTCATGTTTTTTCTCACCTCCCTTCTTTTTCACTCTACTACAAAGTCTTTTGCCTGCCTCTTTTATGAGAGATAATTTGCCCCATTCCATTTCTCCCTTTCTCCTCCCGATATAATTCTCTCTCACTGCTTAATTTCATTTTTAAAGATATAATCCCATCCTATTCAAGTCACTCTGTGCTCTCTGTCTCTATGTGTGTGTGTGTGCGTGTGTGTGTGTGTGTGTGCGTGTGTGTGTGTGTGTGTGTGTGTGTAATTCCACCAACTACCCAGATACTGAAAAGTTTCAAGAGTTACAAATATTGTCTTTCCATGTAGGAATGCAAACAGTTCAACTTTAGTAAGTCCCTTATGACTTCTCTTTGCTGTTTACCTTTTCATGCTTCTCTTCATGCTTGTGTATGAAAGTCAAATTTTCTTTCCAGCTCTGGTCTTTCATCAAGAATGCTTGAAAGTCTCCAATTTCATTGAAAGACCATTTTTTTCTTCTGAAGTATTATACTCAGTTTTGCTGGGTAGGTGATTCTTGGTTTTAGTCCTAGTTCCTTTGACTTCTGGAATATCATATTCCACACCCTTTGATCCCTTAATGTAGAAGCTGCTAGATCTTGTGTTATCCTGATTGTATTTCCACAATACTTGAATTGTTTCTTTCTAGCTACTTGCAATATTTTCTCCTTGACTAGGGAACTCTGGAATTTGGCCACGATGTTCCTAGGAGCTACTCTTTTTGGAACTCTTTCAGGTGGTGATCAGTGGATTCTTTCAATATTTATTTTGCCCTCTGATTCTTGAATCTCAGTGCAGTTTTCCTTGGTAATTTCATGAAGGATGATGTCTAAGCTCTTTTTTTGATCGTGGCTTTCAGGTAGTTCCATAATTTTTAAATTGTCTCTCCTGGATCTATTTTCCAGGTCAGTTGTTTTTCCAATGAGATATTTCACATTCCCTTCCATTTTTTTTCATTCTTTTGGTTTTGCTTTGTGATTTCTTGGTTTCTCATAAAGTCGTTAACCTCCATCTGTTCCATTCTAATTTTGAAAGAACTCGTTTCTTCAGTGAGCTTTTGAACCTCCTTTTCCATTTGGCTAATTCTGCTTTTGAAAGCATTCTTCTCCTCATTGCCTTTTTGGAGCTCTTTTGTCAATTGAGTTAGCCTATTTTTCAAGGTGTTAGTTTCTTCAGCATTTTTTGGGTCTCCTTTAGCAAGATGTTGATCTGCTTTTCATACTTTTCTTGCATGTGTCTCATTTCTCTTCCCAGTTTTTCCTCCACCTGTCTAACTTGATTTTCAAAATCCTTTTTGAGCTTTTCCATGGCCTGAGTCCATGGTATACTTATTTCGGATGTGTGGGATACAGAAGCCTTGACCTCTGTGTCTTTCCCTGATGGTAAGCATTGTTCTTCCTCATCAGAAAGGAAGGGAGGACTTATCTGTTCACCAAGAATGTAACCTTCTATAGTCTTATTTTTTTCCCCTTTTCTGGGCATTTTCCCAGCCAGTGACTTGCCTTCTGAGTATTCTCTTCACACCCAGTTCTCCTCCAGATCCGCCCAGCCAGGGCTTGGGTCTGAGATTCAAATGCTGCTTCCCAGCCTCAGGGATTTCAGCTGGGGCAAGGCTGCTATTCAGTGTGAGATTAAGTTCAGGTGCTCAGATGGGGCAGGGCCCCCTCACGGGGCTCAGTTCCCTGAGTAGGTGTATGCTCAGACCTTCAACAATGGATCCAGGCTCCTGCCTGCTTGGGGAGCCCCTGTCTGCCACCACCCCCACTGCTGCCTCCTGAGGGGGCCTGTGTTATGGAGACACCCTGCTCACCTCTCAACCAGCCAAAGAGATCCTCTCACCCACCCTTATCTCCTGTGGGTGGAAGGACCTGCACTGCTGCTGGAGATTCTGTCCCTGAAGCCTGCTCAAATCTGCTCATCTTGGTGTCGCGAGGCCAAGGCAGGGCTGAGCTCTGCTCTGGGTCCAGTGAACGATGGACCTTTTGAATCAGTTTTTCAGGGCTCTCTGAAACAGAAATCTCCACTGCATTGTTATGTGGTTTCTGCTGCTCTAGAATTTGTTGGGAGTTCTTCTTTACGGGTATTTTATGGGCTGTGGGTTCGGAGCTAGCATATGTCTGTCTTTCTACTCTGCCATCTTGGCTCCTCCCACTAATCTCACTTTAATTAAACAATATAGAAAGATAATGATATGTAAGTAGAGAGCAGTCAGTATCCAAGAAAGAATCCAATAGACAGGGTTGCAACTGCTGAAAGAAAGTAAAGATACATACATAACCAGATCACAGAGCACCATCATCTGCATCTACATTTACATTTACATTTATAGACAGCTACCTTTATATTTATAGATAACTACTCAGAGTCGTATCTGGAAATCACAAACAGAACATTCTTCCCATGAATGGACCACAAAACAAAATATCAGCCTTCCAGAATAGATAACAGAGACCCTGATTGACTCTGCCCTGAAAAGCCTGAAAGTCTTGTGCTTAGTTCCTAAATGGCTCAGAACTTGCTGAGAACGTATCAGAGCTGTGAACTGGGCCAGAGTCAAAGCAGTAAGATATCCATGATTAAAATACCTGTGCATCTTTAGACCTGGGACCATGGCCTATGTTCGAAGGGGAAAAAAAAGGAACACATGCGGTCACATAGGCCTGTTAATGAACAAGGAAGATCTTATATTCTATAAACTTTACAAGGACTTATATGTACAAAAATATTTATAGTAGCTCTTTTCTGGGTACAAAGAATGCAAAAAAGGAGGGGATGCCCATCAGTTGGGGAATGATTGAACAAGATGCAATATGTAATTATAATTGAATATTACTGTACTATTAGAAATGATGGAGGAGGCAAAGCCAAGATGGCAGTGAGAAGAGTGACTCACCTGATCTATCCCCCAAACCTCTTCAAATACTTTTTAAAAGTGAATCTGAACAAATTCTAGAGTAGCAGATTCCACAGAGACAGAGTGTGGCAGATTTCCAGCCCACAGTACACAGGAAAGTTCTTTTCCACTGTTTTGGAGAGGAGTGCAGTCTAATGTGCAGGCTGCACCAGTGCAAACCTGACCATAGAAAAGGCAGAGCAGCCACCAGAGCAGACATCAGAATTACAGACAGCAGTGTCAATTCCCAGACCTCTCAGTATAGGAGGGGAATGTGTTGAAACTGGGTGAGAGAAGTGTGGTTCTGTACAGAGCTTGCGGCAGCAACTGCACAGTCCACAGACTGAATATTTGAAAGTCGCCTGTTTAAACTTCTGGGAGCCAAGATGGCGGAGTAAGTAGTAAATCGCTCTTACCCTCCCTTATACACTGTGAAAAACCCAGAGAATATTGCCCCAGGAAAAATGCTGAAAGAGTGAAGCCAGCAGAAAGACAAGGTACAGAAGACTTTTAGCACAGAAGGCTAAAGGGATCAACAAAAATTTCTTTCTTGCTATGGCTGAAGGGGACCAGTAGAGGACAGCAGGCATCCCAGCAAGCCAGCAGCAAGCCCCACTTCAGCAGACCAGTGGGAGATCCTGAGTCCCAGGATGGAGGAGAAGGGAAGCACCAACACCAGGCACACACCAGCTACCACCACGAGCTTGATCTAAGTACTAGCTAAACCACCAGACCAATGCAACATCCAGCTGCCAGTTCCTGAAGCTCCAGCACAGAAAAGTCTTCAGTACAAGAAGTATGGAGTGCCCCCTGGATCCCAGAAGCAGAGATCGAATTTAAAAGCCAAAAAAAAGGCAAAAACAAACAAGAAGAATCAAAGAAAATCAATGGCCATGGAGAAGAATCTTGGTGACAGGGAAAGATCAAAACACAAATTCAGTAGAGAACAACATGATTAATACACCCACATCTGAAACCTAAAAGGGGAATATGAACTGTTCTCAAGCTCAAAAATCCTTCTTGAAAGAGCTCAAGAAGAATTTTAAGTTAAAGAAGAGAGGTAGAAGAAAAATTGAACAATCCCTTTAAAAATGCAATTGACAGAATGGGAAGAAAAGTACATTGAAGAAATGAGAGCAGGATTCTCTGAGGAAAACCTGAGAAAACTTGCATGGACTGATGCAAAGTGAAATGTACTGGGTTCAGAGTAATAGCAGTATTGTAATATGACTATCTATGAATGACTTAAGTATTCCTGCAATGCAATAATCCAGGAAACTTTGAAGGACTTCTGATGGAAAATGCTATCCATGCCCATAGAAAATCTGTATCGGAATACAGATTAAAGCATTCCTTTTTTAAACTTTATTTTTCTTGAGTTTTTTGTCTGTTTTCTTTCACAACATGACCGTAATGGATATATTTTGCATGACTATACATATATCAAAATGCTATATCAAATTGCTTGCCTTTGGTGGTGGTGGGGAGGGAGGAAGGGAGAAAATTTGGAACTCAAAGTTCTAAAAATAAATGTTTATTTGGCTAAGAGAAAAAAATAAACAGGATGCTCTCAGAAACAAATGTTAAAAAATATATTTTTTTTACATGTAACTGGGAAAAAATAAATACAAGAAAATTAGAATTGGTCAAATGGAAAAGGAGGTATAAAAGCTCACTGAAGAAAATAATTCCTTTAAAGTTGGAATTGGCTAAGTGAAAGATAGTGACTTGAGAAGACATTAAAAAAAAAACACACCAAAACAAAACCAAAAAGGGAAAAATAGAAGACGATGTGAAATATCTCACTGGAAAAAATTGGCCCATAAATATATCCATGAGGGATAACTTAAAAATCATGCTTGAAAGCCATGATCAAAACTAGATAACATGTTTCAATAAATTGCAAAGGAAAACTGCCCTGATATTCTAGAACCAAAGCGTAAAACAAAAATTGAAAGAATCCACTGATCACCTCTTGAAAGAAATCTCAAAATGAAAATTTCTAGGAATAATTGTAGCCAAATGCAAAGACTCCCAAGTCAAGGAGAAAATATTGCAAGTAGCCAAGAAGAAATAATTTAAATACCATGGAGTCACAGGATGAAATAAGAATTTACTTTTCTAGAAGATCTAAAAAACACTTTCTACATTAAAGAACTAAAGGGCTTGGAATATGACAAACAGTATGGCAAAAGAGCTAGGATTACAACAAAGAGAAAAGATCAAGGTCTCCTGCTGCGTCACGGGCAATCTCCAGTCATCCTGATCTATATCTTGACATTGGACTCAGATGGCTCTGGAGGAAAAAGTGAGGCTGGTTACTTTGTATAGCCATCTATCACTTAAATGTAATTCACTTGTAAATCTTGACATCACCTTCCTGGTGTTATAGTCATCTTTAAGAATGAAGGAGAGTCAATAGCAACCTACCCAGCAAAATCTACCCTTGAGAAAAAATGGATATTCAGTGAAATAGGGGAATTTCAAGATTTTCGGATAAAAAGGCCATAGTTGAATAGAAAATTTGACCTTCAAATTGGTCTCAAAAGAAGCATAAAAAGGTAAACAGAAAATATAAATTATAAGCGATTCAATAACGTTAAACTCTTTACATCATTGAATGGGAAAATGGTACATGTAACTCCAAAACATGTTCTCATTGTTAGGACAGTTAGAAGGAGTATACATAGAAAACACAGGTGTTGCGGAGCCAAGATGGCAGACTAGAAAGACACACTTACACGGGGTCCTCCCCACAGCCCATAAAACACCTATAGAGAGGGACCCTCAATAAGTTATTGAGCAGCAGAAGTAGAGAACAACAAAGTGGAGGAGATTTCCAGCCCATGGTGACCTGAAAGGCCAATGGAAACATCAGTTGCGCCAGACGCAGAGCCGAGCACAGAGTCCACCCCAGCCTTGGCCAAGCCACGTGGCACAGTGTGGCTTGGAGTGGTGGGGTGAGATGAGACTCTGGGAGGAGGACTCTTCGGGGGTAGAATCTCCTGTCGCAGTAGCAGGACCTCACATCCCTTGGCCCAGAGGCATCAAAAGTCAGTGACGGGGTTTAATCAGCAGGCCAGGAAGGGAGAAGGGCTTTCCCATAGCTCTAGCAGCAGGCAGTGGCCACAGAGACTGCACAGCAGCCCATACAGAAGCTCTGTTGTTGAAGAGTAAAAACTCCTGGGGGCACTGAAGAGCTGAGTCTTGCCTCTGACCTGGGTGGAAGCCCTGGCCAGGCTGGTTTTTGTCTGAAAGTGAATGGTGGCCCTGCCCATCCAGCTTATCTGAAAATCAGCCCCCAGTGCTGACTTGGGAACTGGAGTCCAAGTGGCTGTGGAGAGGTATCTGCTAAGATTCTAGGCATGAAAATCCCTCTCTATGTCCAGACCAGTACACCCTTGATCATGCCACCTTGGAGGAACTGAGATCTCACAGATTCCCAGAGTATACCCTACTCTTGACAAAGGACCCAAAAGTCAAGCAACTGGTTGGGAAAATTTCCAAAAAAGGGATAAAATTTAAGACTAGAGAAGGCTGCATTCTTGGTGAACAGATATCTCCTCCCATCCTTTCTCATGAAGAAGAACAATGTTTACCATCAGGGAAAGACATAAAAGTCAAAGCTTTTGTATCCCAAACATCCAAAATAAATATTCAATGGGCTCAGGCCATGGAAGAGCTCAAAAAGGATTTTGAAAATCAAGTTAGACAGGTGGAGGAAAAACTGGGAAGAGAAATGAGACACATGCAAGAAAAGCATGAAAAGCAGATCAACACCTTGCTAAAGGAGACCCAAAAAATGCTGAAGAAAATAACACCTTGAAAAATAGGCTAAATCAATTGGCAAAAGAGGTTCAAAAAGCCAATGAGGAGAAGAATGCTTTCAAAAGCAGAATTAGCCAAATGGAAAAGGAGGTTCAAAAGCCCACTGAAGAAAAGAGTTCTTTCAAAATTAGAATGAAACAGATGGAGGCTAAGGACTTTATGAGAAACCAAGAAATCACAAAACAAAACCAAAGGAATGAAAAAATGGAAGATCATGTGAAATATCTCATTGGAAAAACAACTGACCTGGAAAATAGATCCAGGAGAGACAATTTAAAAATTATGGGACTACCTGAAAGCCAAGATCAAAAAAAAGAGCCTAGACATCATCTTTCATGAAATTATCAAGGAAAACTGCCCTGAGATTCAAGAATTAGAGGGCAAAATAAATATTGAAAGAATCCATCTATCCCTTCCTGAAAGAGATCCAAAAAGAGAAACTCCTAGGAACATTGTGGCCAAATTTCAGAGTTCCTAGGTCAAGGAGAAAGTATTTCAAGTAGCTAGAAAGAAACAATTCAAGTATTGTGGAAATACAATCAGGATAACACAAGACCTAGCAGCTTCTATATTAAGGGATCAAAGGGTGTGGAATATGATATTCCAGAAGTCAAAGGAACTAGGACTAAAACCAAGAATCACTTACCCAGCAAAACTGAGTATAATACTTCAGAAGAAAAAAATGGTCTTTCAATGAAATTGGGGACTTTCAAGAATTCTTGATGAAAAGACTAGAGCTGAAAAGAAAATTTGACTTTCGAACACAAGAATGAAGAGAAGCATGAAAAGGTAAACAGCAAAGAGAAGTCATAAGGGACTTACTAAAGTTGAACTGTTTACATTCCTACATGGAAAGACAATATTTGTAACTCTTGAAATTTTACAATATCTGGGTAGTTGGTGGGATTACACACACACACACACACACACACACACACACACACACACACGCGCGCGCGCGCACATACACAGAGACAGAGAGCAAAGAGTGAATTGAATTTGATGGAATCATATCTTAAAAAAATGAAATTAAGTGGTGAGAGAGAAATATATTGGGAGGAGAAAGGGAGAAATGGAATGGGGCAAATTATCTCTCATAAAATAGGCAAGCAAAAGACTTTTCAGTGGAGGGAAAAAGAGGGAAGGTGAGAGAAAAACATGAAGTTTACTCTCATCAATTCGACTAAAGGAAGAAATAAAATGCACACTCATTTTGGTATGAAAACCTATCTTGCAATACAGGAAAGTGGGCAAGAAGAGGATAAGCAGGGTGGGGGGATGATGGAAGGGAGAGCAATGGGAGGAGGGAGCAATTAGAAGTCAACACTCTTGGGGAGGGACAGAATCAAAAGAGAATAGAAGCAATGTGGGGCCGGATAGGATGGAGGCAAATATAGTTAGTCTCACACAACACGAGTATCATGGAAGCCATTTGCAAAATTACAAAGATATGGCCTATATTGAATTGCTTGCCTTTCCAAAAGGAATGGGTGGGGAGGGAGGGATGAAGAGAAGTTGGAACTCAGGGTTTCAGGGACAGCTGTCGAGTACTGTTTTTGCTACAAGGAAATAAGAAATACAGGTAATGGGGTATAGAAAGTTATCTGGCCCTACAGGTCAAAAGAGGAGATGGGGACAAAGGAAGGGAGGGATGTTAGAAGACAGGGCAGATTGGTGATAGTGGCAATTAGAATGCTCTGTGTTTTGGAGTGGGGGTAGGGGAGAAGTGGGGAGAAAATTTGGAACCTAAAGTTTTGTGAAAATGAATGTTACAAGTTAAATAAATAAATTTAAAAAAAATAAAGCCCAGGTGTGAGGTGAGTAAGATGGGATGGTTATCTAAAAAAAATAAAGAGATAGAAACAGAACTACACTGAGAAAGGGGGAAAGGGAAAGGTAGACTGGACTTAATTATCTGATACAAAGGAGTCCCACAGGAGTTTTTACAGTGGAGAAGATGAGAAAAATGGGGGGGGGGGGGGTGTGAAACTTATGCTCCTTGGAATTCACTCAAAGAATAACAAGAGAATAATATACACACTCAGTTGGGTGTAGAACTGTGTCTTGCCATACAAGAAAGTGGTAGGGGAAGGAGATAGGGGAAGAATGGGGAAGTTGATCGAAGGAAGGCAGTTGGGCGAGGTAAAAATCAGAAGCTAAACACTTCTGAGAATGTACAGTGTGGAAGGAGAGACAGTAGGATAAACAGAAAACAAATAAGATGGAGGGAAATATATAGTAATGATCACTGTGAAGAAATGTTCCCCCAGTTTCTCTGATAAAGACTTCATTTCTCAAATATATAAAAAGTCAAGTCAAATTTATAGAAGAACAGCTGCTCAATTAATAAATTGTCAACGCATATGAACAGGCAGTTTTCAGACAAAATAATCAAAGTTATCTAAAATCGTATAAAAATTCTGTGTATCACTTATTGATTAAAGAAATGTAAATTAAAACAACTCTGAGCTATCACTACACATCTATCAGATTAGTTAATATGACTGGAAAGTAAAGTGATAAATATTGGATGGGACATGGGAAAATTAAAATGTTGTTGAAGTTCTATACTGATTCAACCATCCTGGAGAGCAATTTGGAACTATGCCCAAAGCACTATAAAACCATGCATATCCTTTGATCCAGCAATACCCCTTATAGGTCTATATCCCAGGGAGATAAAAAGAAAAGGAAAAGTACATATACATAAAAAATATTTAAAGCAGCTGTTTCAGTGGAGGCAAAGAATTGGAAATTGAGGGAATGTCTACCAACTGAGGAAAAACTGAAGATGATTGTGATGAAATACTATTTGAGTATAAGAATTGATGAGTAGGATACTCTCAGAAAAGCCTGGAAAGATTTCTATGAACTGATGCATAGTAAAGTAAGCAAAATCAGGAGAAAATTTTACACAATAATAGCAATATTGTATGATGATTCACTGTGAGTAACAACTATTCTCAGCAACACAAAGATCTAAAACAACTATGAAGGGCTTAAAATGAAAAGGTACTGTCTATCTTTAGAGAAAGAACTAGTGGAATCGGAATGTCAACTGAAGATATTTCTTTGTTACTTCCTTTATTTTTCTTGGTTTTTTTTCTGTTTTTTCTTTCACACTATTACACTTATGAAAATGTGTTTTGCCTTCTCAGTGGAGGAGGGAGAAAGTGGGAGAGAATTTGTGACTCAAAACTTGAAAAAATATTTGTTTTTGCATGTAATTTGGGAAAATTTTAAATTTAAAAAAATAGATCTTAGAATCATACAGAATGAGAAGGCATGAATATATTTTGGACTGCACTACTATGGTTTGTTAGCTAGCTGACACTAAGTGATTTTAATTTTCAGTTCTTCTTTTTCTTATGCTTGTTATTCAAAGTCTTCATCTGCTGAATCACAAATGTCTTTGCCCTGCTACTTATTCTCTTAATCCTCATATTCACCTCGTCTCTACCCTTTTGCTCTCTGCATCTTCCTCTGCTTCCCAAATTCATTGTGCCCCGTGGAAGCACTACTCTATTGTTAACAAATTCCCTATCATCCAATAGCTGTTTTCGTCACACTCTTCCTATAGTCCAATACAGTTAGAAGGCTCTACATCCCGTTTCACTTTTTCTCCAGTGTGGGTGTTTGAATCTTATATTCTGCAGTCTGATAGTAACATCTCCCACTCCTCTCATTTCTCATTTATATACTCCATTCTCTCTCAATTTATTTTTATTTCAAGCACTCCATCCCTTTCACCCCTGTTCTAAAAATCAGTTATCTGTACTCTGCTTTCACTTTCCTTACTTTGATGTCAATAGACTCCTTTGTAATTGCTGTGGAAGCTTGACAAGATTATTACAGATTCCCTGGACTTTTTTATTCTATCTTGGTTTTTTTCTTAGGTATATTCTATCATGGTTCTTTTCTTAGGTAGATAAAACATTCTGTGAGGGTAAACATCAACTAAGTTAGGATGATCATAAGTCAGATCCCTTTACATATTGTCCTAGAGTAAATCCTTATCCATCAAGGGAGTGAATCTAATCTAATCTAATTTAAATCTAAAAGAAGTCTAGATACATGTAAAGCAAATTTCCATTACCACCTATTGGATTCTTAGTACTGGGACTGACTATTGCCAGCAGAACATATGGAGTACATATAACTACTTAGGGTCATCTAGAGACTGTTATTTTCTATTCCTTCAAAAAGTGCTATGGCCGCAAACCAACTCCATATATACTCTATTATACCAGACCACATAAATCCTTTGAACCCAGTACCAAGAGAGGATCCCTCTCATTTTTTTATCCAAAAACTTTCTTCAGTGTTCCAAAACACTTCCAAATTAATATTCCTAAAATATGAGTCTGATTGCAAGTCTCCAAAATAAAATATAAATGTCTATTTCTAGCATTTAAAACTTGCAATAATATAACACCTACTTCTCACTCCAGACATTTCGTACCGGGCTATGAACTAGTTTTTTTTGTTAAGTAGTCCACCTATTGTTCCCATATCTTTTCAGATATTTTATCTTTTCACATTCCAAGATTGGAATGTGGTCCCTACTCACCTATACATCTTGGAATCACTAGATTACTTGTTGTATTCCATTTTCATGGACTATTCCATGGTAACTTTACAGTTACATCCTTGCTCTTATCATCACTCACAAGTATTCCATTTCCGTGATCATAGATTCCCAAATTTCTTTGTTTTACTCTGAAGTCTAGGCATTTGATTTAAAATATTTTTATAACTTTATTTAAAAATAATTGGTTTTCTTTTTAATGATATTGGACAACTAGGTGGCACAGTGGGTAAGGTACTGGGCCTGGAATTAAGAAAATCTGAGTTCCAATGTGGCCTCACAAACTTTTTAGCTATGTGATCTTGAGAAAGTCACTTAAACCTGGTTATCTCAGTTTTCTTATTTGTAAGACAAGATGGAAGATGGAGAAGTAAATGGGAAACCACTTCAGTATCGTTGCCAAGAAAATTCGAGATGACATCATGATGGATGCGACACAACAACAACAAAATTATATATATGTGTGTGTGTGTGTGTGTGTGTGCGCGTTTGTGAGTGCACATGTGTGTGTATGAGAGAGAGTGTGTGTGTATGTATATACCTGTATGTATACATTTACATATGTGTGTATATGTATATTATATTACACAATGTACATTTCAGAATATTATTTGAGAGGATTGCCAAAGGAGTCTACAACACAAAAATATTAAGGATTCCTGCTTTATGTGATCATAATATTATATTTCTCCAGATTTTCCACTGCTTATAATCCCTATCCCTGTCCTTCATCTTCAAAATGACCTAAACCTCATGTTCATTTTCCAGTCTGGACATTATTCTTCCTTTTCTATCTCTAACCCTTGGTGAATTAATTTAATTCTATACTATCCTTGACCCTCAGATTCTCTCCCCCATTGTCCTGTTCCCAAGATACTTTGCCAAACTCCAAATTTAGATTGTTCTAACCGTGTAAAACCTATGATTCTATTGTTTCTTAGGAACTGGATAAAAATCACAAAACTGCAGTGCCTAGATCTACCACCAATTCATGCTACATAATGTCTACTCTTTTTAAGTTTTTGTCTTCTAAATTTGTATCTTGAATTTCCTTATCACCATAGCAGCTTTTTATGATTAGGCAGTGTTGTTTGCTCATTTGCCTCCCAACTTCTTGACTTTGGACTTTATATTAGAGATGGGTCTTACTCACCTCTGGGTAGAGGTGATGATTGACCTTATCTTTGATGTTTTAAGTATTTTAGATATTGTTATGTCTCAGTCTGGGGGCAAAAGCGTTTTCAGTGCTTCCAGCATAGTGTGTTTCAGTTAGATACTTGTTACTCTTCTGGTCTGTGCTCTGCTCTTTATTCAGATAGGTCCCCTGCTCCCTCATAACTACTCCTTTCTGCCACAGAACTGTGACTTGGAACTGATTAATGTGTGGCAGAGCAGCTAGATGGCATCTATTGCTGCTTAACATTAGTACAGGGACCCCATGGGATCTCTTTTTCCTCATATTTTCAGTCATCTCACTTTCCCTGGGCACTTAACTGCTCCCCATATTGCTATTGCTTCCATAACTCAATGCGACTTTCAGTGACTCTTTGACCAACTCCCACCTCAGTGTCCACAGACTTCTCTTTCTATTTTTCTAAGCTGCACTAGACTGGAAAAATGACTCAATGTGACTTCTTTTCTTGACTTTCCTACACAGAATTCAATTTAACCTACTTCCTTTGGTCATTGTAGAAGTGCTTTAGGGAGCTTTGGCAAAATGGTGACTTTTCATTGAGTCATCTTGACTCTTCTACCTTATAATCCTTATTGGGCCCTCAAGGAAGTCAGTCAATCGATTTACATTTTCCTAATTGATTCACTTTCCTCTGCTCACTTTGGGTCTATTTCAAATCTTTTCATCCCTTCTCAAGTCTCCTGTGGAATTTCCTTTCCCTACCCTCTCAACTGAGGACCTTACTTCGCACTTCACTGAAGAAAAATTAATGTAATTTGCGAATAGCACTGTTTTTCTTATTTATCTCAAATAATTCATGTCTTCTACTTTTTCCTTCACTCATCCCTCATGCCTCCCTATCATCGCAAAAAAAAAAAACCAAAACAAAAAACAAAGCATGAAAATGTGTCTCTTTTCCTTCCTAACCTTAATCTCATTCCATGCTATCTTTATCACCAGAGTGTCCCCTATATCATTCCCACACTACAATCAGTCTTCAGTCTCTATCTACTGGCTCCTTATAACATAGTGATGTTTCCTCTGTCCTTAGAAGCTCTTCACATTATCTGATGGTCCATGTCACCTATCATCCTATATCCCTTCTCCCATGTGCAATCTGTAATCCATTCCTTCAGTTTTTCTCCTTTTTCTCAATTCTAAACATTATGAACATTCTCTGAATTGACGTGAAATTTATCTCTCCAAAGACATCAGTGATGTCTTAATTATGAAACCTAATTGACTTTTCTCAGTCCTCATCCTCCTTGATTTTCCTGCAGACTTTGCAACTGTCAATCATTCTCTTCTCCTGGATACTCTCTTCTCTCTTACCTTTAGTGACATTGCTTTCTCCTGGTCTTCTTTCTATCAGATCACATTTTCTCAGTGTCGTTTTCAGAACCTTCATCTATTTCACATATGCTAACCATTAGTGTTTACTAAGACCCTATCTTGAATATGTTTTTCTTTTCTGTGCCCTCTTATCTTCTTCCTCTATAAAATATTGCATAGTGAGCTCATCATTACTTTTAGTATTGGTGCTTTTCTTCTGAAATTACTCCATATTTATGTTTTTATGAATATAGTTCTTTGTATGCTTTTCCTCTCATTAGAATATGATGTCCTTGAGGGGGGACATTGAAAAACTTTATTTGTATCCCTATACTTAGCTATATGTTTAGCCATAGTAAGCACTTAATAAATGCTTTTTGACTGCCAGAGGATCATCCTTTAAAACAGTTCAAATTTAAATTACTTCAAGTTGTTTTCTTTGTTCCTCTCACCTTATTGGTAGTGCTATCTCTGTCACTTGAACATTTTAACCGAAAGCATTTTGGTTATGATTTCCTCCTCTATTTGTTATATTCTAATTCCCATTATAGTAATTTGAGTAGGTGGTGTGGGGTTCAAACCCTATAAAGGTTTGAGGCAGAACATATAAAGACGATTATGGCAAAGGTTTAAAAAAAAAAGAATGCAGTTAATAGAGGTGGATATATGTTTAAAAAACACTTAAGACATTTTAATTCAATTTGCTTCCTTTCTTATTGTTTTGTATGAAAGAACAAAGGAATCTTGGACTTGCAAAAATGAAAGTAGCCTTATACCCAGAAAATCTTTGACAGTCTTTTGGAATGGGTGAAGTTTAGCAAGTACACATTAAGTAGAAGTTATTATGACTTTCTGTATCTAAATCACACAGGGATTTTCAACAGAGGGACTGTCTTAGGTGAGTTGAAAGTTGAGGTTAAAAAAATACGATGTGTAAAGATTGTTCAGCAAGATAATTGTTTTGTATTTGGTGAACTTGGCTCTGAGATAAAAAGAATATCTTATTTTGAGCAAGAAACCCTATTACAAACGAATCTCTGAGAAGTAAAAGTCTCTCCTTATGAGGGATAGAAGTCAACCCACCAAAGTCCATTGATGAGAGGTGTGTGACTTCTATATTTACTAAATACACCTATAGGCCTCTGAACTTTAGGATACAAGGAAGATAGAAGACCCTATTCTTCCTAATACTTCACTTTAGATTAAGAAACCAGAAGCTGAAAGTAGAGAGCAGTCCACTTCTTTCTCAAGGGAGCCATAGGCAGTAGTGAGCAGCTAAAAACAGTGGAAAACTGTCAAGCAGTGTCCACCCAAGCCCAGCAAGGAGAAATAACTGATACAGACTACATACCCATCTTCATGATGAGAAAAACTGAATAACCTACAAAATCAGCAGGGAGTAGCTATAGTAGAAAAGATGATAACTTCGTCAGAAAACATTGGTAGTCTTACAGAATGTGAAGCAAATTGCTTCTCCATCTATATACCATGATGACCCATGCTCCCTGTTTGTATGTATCTTTCTCTCTATGTTCTTTATCTATGTCCAAGATATTGTGGAAAAGTGTGCTCCTGACTCATATAGGAAATCATCTATTGATGGGTTTCTTACTAGATTGAATATTAAATATTTTCATAATTCACTTTGAATTAAACAATTATTAAAATAATTCATTAATAGTTCTTTTGAATCCTGTGTCATCTGGCTGATAAAAGTTAACATAGACCAACGTTCATTTTTCTAAAGCAGTTATAAACTCATAGAACACATAGAATTTGGGGTCGCTTATCTTCAAATGTAAGGGAGCAGTACCTCCAGGTGCCATGCAAATTTCTTCCTTTATCAAGATATATATTACTTAATGATGGAACCTGTATATTCTTTATATCTTTCTATTCCACAGCTCATTATACATAAGACACTACTTATGTTTGTTAAGGAGATGAATCACTGAGTGACTCCTTTTTTTTACTTCTCTAGTTCTACCACAGTCAGTTGGTTATCAACAGATATCACATCACAGATTACAGACAAGTTTAAAATCTCAGAAATAAAGACATGATAATGAGTCATTAGGGATATACTGTACAATGTGTATATTCATTAGGCATGAAATAAACATTTATTGATGGCATACAGGTGGAAGACATCTTAGTATGCCTAGATTTGAAATTTCACAGTGAATTCTCTTGCATTTTCTATATATTTTGCAGCTTTATATAAACCTTCCCTCATGCCTAGTAACTGGCTCTGCATATTATGATAGATAATAAATTAACATTCTTCATTTTATGATTGAGTAAAGGGAAAGCCCAGATAATGTACAGATAACATAAGAAATAGCATGTTGGCAAACAAACTTGATGTGAGAAACCACCACAATCTCTAGTAAGAATAACCCTTAAAACTATGCATATGATACTAAATTTTGATAAATTCAGGTGGAAGAATAGTGTGCTGAAATGTGCCTTTTTCATTTTCAACTGATTAATTTGTCATCACATATGCGGTTTCTGACACTGAATAATTACTTTTCTTTATTTACTATCTGACAACTTTTCTAAGACCCCCATTATGATTTGCGTTCTTTCTGGTAGAGGATACATCTGTCCATATTTTTGTTTTCATTCTGAACAGCAGGTTGGGAATAAGGTGTTTGTAGTGCGTAAAATTATAAATGACATTAACAAGCAGGTAGCTAATGACATGGGAAGAGTAATGAAAACTGGTCAGTATCATAGTAAGTTAATATATTAGTTAAGTAGTGGCAAGTTGAACTCTTACCATCAGCAGACAAGGACAACTTAAGGAACTGTCAACTCCTGATCCACTCAAATTTCCCATAAATTCCCTGACACATCATGATCTCATTTTTTGCAAAATTACCATTGTTCTAGATAACTAGTGTTTCTTCTTAAAGATTTATGTCAACGGACATTACCAAATGATTTTGAGTACTATCTTCACCTACTCGTGAGACCCACTTAGTATGAATCTCTATCCATCAAGTGAATCATCAAGTTAAAAAATTTATAAACTGGAAGAAGAGGAATTATAGATCAACCACAAAAATTGCCCTTTGCTTTAAATCCTACCACTAATAAAAACACTAGGCAACAGTGAAGATAAAGATCAATAGAAACTTAGATTGCAAAATGAAAAGAAGGAAAATTAACATAGTCCTGGTTGATGCAAAATAGTGCAAATGAAGGAACTGACTTCAAGGTAATCCTAATTAATTTTTATTGTTTGTTCCATTTAATCATTTCAAAGTTCTCACTTCTCTCTTGCTTCCTGATGCCTACCAAAAACCTTCTTCAGTGCTCCCTTCACTTCCTTATTCCTTAGAGTGTAGATAAGAGGATTCAACATAGGGGTCACCAAGTTGTAGAAAAGAGTGAGGAACTTGCCCTTGTCCTGGGAGGAGCTGTTCCCTGGTTGCATATACATATAGATGATGCTTCCATAGAAAAGGGAGACCACTGTGAGGTGGGAGCTGCAAGTATTAAAGGCCTTTCTCCGCCCAGCTGCTGACTTAATCCTCATAACTGCTGCAGCAATATATCCATAGGAGACAAGGATGAGAAAGAGGGGCAATAAGACGATGAGGATGGCAAAGGTAAAGGCTAGCATCTCCACTGCACGAACATCTACACATGCCATTTTAATCAGAGCAGGCATCTCACAGAGGAAGTGATTGACATGTCGCTTGCCACATCGTGAAAGGGTCATCGTCAGTGGGGACATAACAATGGCATTGACTAAGCCACTACCCCAGGCCACAGCTGCCAGCTGTAAGCAGAGTTGGGGGTGCATTATAGCCATATAATGCAATGGTTTACAGACAGCAACATATCTATCATATGCCATGACAGCCAAAAGGATGCACTCAATCCCACCTACAGAGAGAAAGGAGAATAACTGGACAGCACAACCTGCATAGCTAATGGTCTTATCTGGGCCCCGGAGGTTGACCAACATCTGTGGGATGCAACTAGTACTGAAACAGAGGTCTAAGAAAGAGAGGTTGGCCAAAAAGAAGTACATAGGTGTATGAAGTCGAGGGTCCAATATGGACACCAGAATGATGGTTGTATTACCCAATACCGCCACAGAATACAGAGTCAAATTGACATTGAAGAGTATCAACTCCAACTTAGGACGATCAGAAAAGCCAACCAAAATAAAGCCATATTCTGAACTATCATTGACCTTTTCCATTGCTCTCATCTTGTGTTACCTGTATGGGCAAGAAGAACAGAAAAATTAATGTCTCAGCCTTCTCCACCCTAGGAAAACAGAAAACAATGTGTGTACTTGTTTCATATTTCCCAAGACCATCATTACATAGGGTATTAAAATCAGACAAAAGGAGATAAATTTTTCAGAGGAAAATGACAGGGTCAGCATAGAAGAAATGAAGAAAATAATGAAGAAAACCAAAGAAAATGATAAGGGAATATTATAGGGAATTTTAGCTATTACAATCTGTCCAATTCACCTCGGTCTCATGAGAGAGATACCAGTCTGGAAAATATCAGACTAAATGTACAATGGAGAAATACTTAATACTAGAGAATAGACTGAACCCAATAATGAGAGTCAAATCCACTATACACAGAAAGATATTATAAGGTATTATATATGATTACTCCACATGCGTTAAGAAGTGATGGTAGATGCTTCCAGTGCTTTGGTCAAGTGTAGATATTGCAAGACTAGAGATTAATCAGTTCTTGATGGACTTATAAATGGATTATACAAAACAACAACCATTTATTAAACATCTAAAAAGTACAAGTTACTGCATTAAGTGCTAGGAGTACAAAAAGGTGCAGAAGAGTCCTGACCCTCAAGGAGCTCTCAATCTCATGGGAAGAAAACAAACAACGAAATATGTAAAAACAAACAACTAAGTATGT
Source organism: Notamacropus eugenii (assembly GCF_028372415.1). NCBI lineage: Eukaryota > Metazoa > Chordata > Mammalia > Diprotodontia > Macropodidae > Notamacropus > Notamacropus eugenii. The sequence continues at coordinate 82,295,007 of NC_092873.1, read as the reverse complement.
AAAAACAAACAACTAAATATGTAAAAACAAACCATATACATGATAAATAGAAAACAATTAAAAGAAGGAAAATGCTGGAATTAAGAGAGGTTGGAAATGACTTCCTTTAGGAGATGGTATTTTAATTAAAACCTAAAAGAAGCCAGAAAATTCAGTAGGTAGAGAATGATGAAGTAAAGCATTCCACACGTGAGAAAAGCCAAAGAAAATGTCTAGCGCACAATTAATGTCTTATTCAGAGAACAGCCATGAAAACACTAGATCAAGCCTGGACAACATCTTCTGAGAAATCATCAAGAAATACTGCCCAGAAATCCTAGATCCAGAGGGGAAAATAGTCATCAAAAAAATCCCCCGTTCACCTCCAGAAAGGAATCCCAAACTAAAAACACCAAGGAATATTGTTATCAAATTCCAGAACTATCAAGTGAAGGAGAAAATACTGCAGGCAGTGAGAAAGAAACCATTCAAACATCGAGGAACTAGTCAGGATCACACAGAACCTTAAAGCATCTACATATAAAGATCAAAGAAATTGGAATATGATATTCCATAAGGTAAAGGAGCTGGGACTACAACCAGGAATCAATTACCCAGCAAAGTTCACCATAAGATTTCAGGCAAGGAGATGGACATTCGGTGAAATAAGGGATTTCCAGACCTTCCCGATAAAAAGGCCAGAACTCAATAGAAAATTTCATCTTCAAATCAAGTCTCAATAGAGGCATAAAAGGGTAAATAGGGGTAAAGAAAAACTTGGTATTCGATATGGGCAAGTTGTTTCCCTCCCTATAAGGGTAGATGATCCTTGTTAATCTTGTAAATTGTATATCTATTTTGTAATATAAAAAAAGATATACATAGGTAAGCAGAGCAGGTATAAAGTAAATGACGTGATGATAAAAATGTGATTTAAGATGCAAAGGGATTGCAACTGGAGATGTGGAAAGGAGGAAGCAGAAAATGGTAAATTACATGACAAAAAGAGGCACAAAATTATATTACAGTAGAGGGAAAGAGGGCAGGGAGACGAGCATTGTTTGAGAGGTACTCTCATCTGATTTGCTTCAAGGAATGAACAACAAACTGAATTAAGTATATAAGTCTAACCAACTCTATAGGCAGTGGGAGGGGAAGGGGGAAGAAAGGGCAGGGAAAGTTAAAAGGGAAGGAAGAAGTAGTAAGGTTAAAGGGGGAAAAGGGAGGCGGTTGAAAGAAGGAAGGGAAGACTGTGGGAGGAGGTGGTCAGAAATTAAAACTTTTATGGAAGGGAAGGGAAAAGGGAGAACTGAAAGCATAAACGGTAGGGAAAAGGATGGAGGGAAAGACACAGATAGTAATCATAATTGTGAATGTGAATGGGATGAACTCTCCCATAAAACGGAGACGGATAGCAGAATAGATTAAAAACCATAATCCAATAATAAGTTGTTTACAAGAAATGCATTTGAAACTGGGGGACACATACAGGGTAAAGTAAAAGGTTGGAGCAGAACAAACTGTGTTTCAGCAAATGTAAGAAAAGCAGAAGTAGCAAACCTTATCTCAGACAAAGCAAGAGCAGAAATAAATCTATTCAAAAGAGATAAGGAAGGAAACTATATCCTTCTAAAAAACACCATAAACAACGAAGCAATATTATTACTAAACACTCCGAGTGGTATAACATCCAAATTCTTAGAGGAGAAATTAAGGGAGTTACAGGAAGAAATAGATGGGAAAATTATACTAGTGGGGGACCTCAGCCTCCCCCTCTCTGAACTTGATAAATCTAACCTTAAAATAAACAAGGAAAAAGTTAAGGTGGTGAATAAATGGATATGGTAGATATGACAGATCTCTGGAGAAAATTGAATGAGGGAAGAACGGAGCATGCCCTTTTCTCAGCAGTACATGGCACATACACAAAAATTGACCATGGACTAGGGTATAAAAACGCCCCAATCCAATGCAGAAAGGCTGTGATAGTCGATACATCCTTCTCAGATCATAAAGCAATAAAATTTATGTGTAATAAAATGTTATAGCAAGATAGATCAAAAATTAATTGGAAACCAAATAATCTAATACTGAAGAATGAGTGTGTTAAACAGCAAATCAAAGAAACAATCAACAACTTCATTCAAGAGAATTTTAGGCATGAGTCAACCTGCTAAATCTTATGGGATCCTGCAAAAGCAGTTCTTAGGGGAAGTTTTACATTTTTGAATGCCTACATGAATAGAATAGAGAAAGAAGAGATCGATGAATTGAGCATACAGCTGAAAAAGCTCAATAAAAGAACAAATTGAAAATCTCCAAGCAAATACAAAATTAGAAATACTAAAAACCAAAGGAGAGATTAATAAAACTGAAATTAAGAAAACTATTGAACTAATAAATAAAACAAAGAGTTTGTTTTATGAAAAAATAATAAAATTGATAAACCTTTGATCAATTGGATTAAGAAAAGAAAGAAGAAAACCAAATGACCAATGTCAAAAAGGAAAGGGGTGAACTCACCCCCAGGGAAGAGGAAATTAAAACAAAAATTAGAAATTACTTTGCCCAAATTTATGCCCCAAATTCGACAATCTAAATGAGGAGGATGATTATTTTCAAATATGTAAATTGCCAAGATTAGGAGAAGAGGAAGTTGAATACTTAAATAACCCCATCTCAGAAAAAGAAATTGAACAAAACATCAATGAACTCCCTAGAAAAATGTCTCCAGGGCCAGATGGATTTACAAGTGAATATTATCAAACATTTAAGGAACAGTTAATTCCAATACTATATACAATATTTGGGAAAATTGGGGAAGAAGGAGAACTGCCAAATTCTTTTTATGATATAAATATGGTTTTGATACCTAAACCAGGAAGAGCCAAAACAGAGAAAGAAAATTATAGACAAATTTCTCTAATGAATAGAGATGAAAATTTTTAAATACTATTTAAGCAAAAAGAATACAGCAACTTACCATGAAAATAATACATTTTGATCAGGTAGGATTAATATCAGGAATGCAGGACTGGTTCAATATTAGGAAAACTATTAGCATTATTGATCATATCCACAACAAACCTGACAGAAACCACATATTTATCTCAATAGATGAAGGAAAAAGCTTTTGACAAAATGCAACACCCATTCCTATTATAAACACTGCAGAGTACAAGAATAAATTGAACTTTCCACAAAATAATAAGCAGCATCTATCTAAAACCTTCAGCAAGCATTATATGCAATGGAGAAATACTAGATGTATTTCCAATAAGATCAAAGGTGAAAGAAGGATGTCCATTATCACCATTATTATTCAATATGATACTAGAAATGTTAGCTGCAGCAATAAGAGAAGAAAAAGAAATTGAAGGAATTAGAACAGGCAAGGAAGAAGCTCAGTTATCACTCTTTGCAGATGATATGATGATATACTTAGAGAATCACAGAGATTCGAGTAAAAAACTGCTTGAAATAATAAACAACTTTGGCAAAATTGCAGGTTACAAAATAAACCCACACAAATCTTCTGCATTTCTCTATATATTAGTAACAAAGCCCAACAGCAAGAAATAGAGAAATCCCATTTAAAGCTAGGGGAGACCATGTAAAATATTTGGGAGTCTCCCTGCCTAAAGAAGTCCAGTGACAATATGAGGACAATTAGAAACTATTTTTCGCACAAATAAAGTCAGATCTAAGTAAATGGAAAAGCATCAGTTGCTCGAAGGTAGGTTGAGCCAATATGATAAAAATGACGATTCTACCTAAATTAATTTACTTTTTTAGTCCCATATCAATCAGACTATCAGATAATTATTTTCTAGAGATGTAAATATATAATATCAAAATTCATCTGGAAGAACAAAGGGTTCAGAATATCAAGAGAACTAATGAGAAGAAGTGCTAGGGAAGGTGGCCTAGCTCTAACAGATGTCAAATTGAATTGTAAAGCAGTAATTATCAAAACCACTTGGTACTGACTAAGAAAGAGAAGGGAATACCAGTGGAATAGGCTAAGTACTCAAGACACAGTAGTGAATGAATACAGCAATCTACATTTTGATAAACCTCAGGACTCTAGCTTCTGAGATAAAAACTCACTATTCCACAAAAATTGCTGGGAAAACTGCATAGAAGAATGCCTGACACCGTCCACAAGAATTAAGTCCAAATAGGTACCTGATCTAGGTATAAAGACTGATACTATAAACAAATCAGTGGAGCAAGGAATACTGTACTTCTCAGATATATGGAGAAAGAAAGAATTTTTGACTAAAGAGATAGAAAGCATTATGAAATGCAAAATGGATAATTTAGATTACATTAAACTGAAAAGCTTTTGCACAACGAAATCCAATGCAACCAAGATTAGGAGGAAAGCAGAAAACTGAAAAAGAATTTTTGCAACTAGTCTCTGTGGTAAAGGCTTCATTTCTAAAACATATAGAGAACTGAGTCAAATGTACAAGAATACAAGTCATTCCCCAATTCATAAATGGTCAAAGGATATGATCAGGCAGTTTTCAGAGGAAGAAATTAAAGATATCCCTAGTCATATGAAAAAATGCCCTAAATCACTATTGATTAGAAAGATGCAGAACAAAACTACTCTGAGATACCACATCAGACCTGTCAAATTCGCTAACATGACAAAACAGGAAGATGATAAATGTTGGAGAAGATGTGGGAGAGTTGGAATACTAATTCATTGTTGGAGGATCAGTGAGCTGATCTAACCATTCTGGGGAGCAATTTGGAACTATGTCCAAAGGGCTACAAAAAATTGACCTAGCAATACTCCTTCTGTGTCTGTAACCACAAGTGATCATATAAATGGGAAAGGGTCCCACATGTACAAAAATATTTATAGTAACACTCTTTGTGGTGGCCAAAAACTGAAAATGGAGGGCAATCCCATCAACTGGGGAATGGCTGAATAAATTATGATATATGAATGCCATGAAATACTATTGTGCTAGAAGAAATGATGAACAGGAAGACTTCAGAGACTTCTGGACTTATATGAATTGATTCTGAGTGAACGAAGCAGAAACAGGAGAACTCTGTACACAGCAACAACCACAGTGTGAGAGGATTTTTCTGGTAGACTTAGAACTTCATTGCAATACAAGGACTTGAAAAATTTCCAATGGTCTTTTAAGGCAAAATGCCTTCTACATTCAGAGAAAGAACCATGTCCTTCAATCGCAGAATGTAGCAGATACTTTTCTTTTGTATTACGGTTTGATTTGTTTTATGATTTCTCTCATTCATTTTAATTCTTCTATGCAACATGATTGTGGTCAAAATGTATTTAATAGGAATGTATATGTAAAATCTATATAAAATTTTGTGCCATCTCAAGAAGGAAAAAAGAGGTAGGGGGGAAGGAGGGAAAGGGAAGGGAAAAAAATCTAAGTTATATAGAAGTGATTGTAGAACACTGAAACTAAATAAAACATAAAAAAGAAAAAAATTGAATTATATAATCTCAAAGAAAGAGAAAGATGAATTATACTGCAAAGGAAAAATTGAGAATACAGAAAACAGTTTGATGGCAGAAATAAAATAATATAACTAATATAACAGTTTTGTGTTCTTAGTCGCTGATTCCTAGCTCCCAGGGAAAGCTGAGGAACTGACAATCCAGACAACATGTACAGAGTAAAGGCCCTTGTTGAAGATTGCAATCCTTTTATAGCCCTGAAAAGCAAAGAGATATACTGTACCTCAAAGCTAAAAAGAAGCAGGAATGGGGAGTTGTTTTCTTTTCTGAAGCTTTGGGGACCCTCATTTCCTTTGGGAAATTTCTTGAAACTGCTAGGAGCAAAGTTAAAGCTTTGAGAGACAGAAGAAGAAACATTGCATAAGGGTTGCATCTTCAGAAGCAAGATGTGTGCATTATTAAAGTTAAGTATAACAGCTTCTATCCTAGTCCATATCATTTTTTCCTTTGGGCAACAGTTAATATTGGTCATTTTTTTCTGAGTACTGTCTCCTGGGGATTTGGTAATATTAACTTTAATTTGTTTTTTTCCTACCTCACTGGAATTTCCTTAGTCTCCTTTGCTGGATCACCCTTATGCACCATCCCCTAACCTGAGTAATTCCCTAAGGCTCTAGCCTAGACCTTCTCTTCTTCCCTTTCTATGCTCTCTCTGATTTTGTCAGTTCCCATGCGTTCGATTATTTCTAAAAACATGATTCTCAGATATATATATATATATATATATATATACATATATATATATACATACATATATTATATGTGTAAATATACATATATATGTATATATGTGTGTGTGTATATATATATGTATGTATGTATGTATGTATGTATGTATATAGTTGGTTGGTTGTTGTCCTTCGTCTTTGAAGAGGATCAAAATGACATCACCATTGTAAAGTGAAATTTCAGTGTGTACAACTGTGGCTGATCAGACTAATAAGAGCTCGGAATGCTCTACCACAGCTTGGGCACAGATAGTCCATGTGAATAATTGGGGCGAATATCCCAAATTTGAGCATCTTGCATTTACTTTGTGCTGTCTCAATTCTGCTTTGCTCAAAGAGCACAGCACATTCTCTAATGTGGGCACGGCATGCTGAGTGGTCCTGTGCCAGTGTCTCCCATGTTGCACGGTCAATTCCAAAGTTCTTGAGAGAGAACTTGAGAGTATCCTTGTATCGTTTCTTCTGGCCACCACGGGATCGCCTGCGCCATGCAAGTTCTCCATAAAAAAGTCTTTTTGGCAAGAGTACATTTTGCATTCGAACAACGTGGCCAGCCCATTGTAGTTGCGCTCTGTTTTTTGTTTTTTAATAAATTGTTTTTATTTTATCATTATTTATTTATTTATTTATTTAACGTTTAACATTCATTTTCACAAAATTTTGGGTTCCAAATTTTCTCCCCTTTTTCCCCCTCCCCCCACCCCAAAACACCGAACATTCTAATTGCCCCTATCACCAATCTGCTCTCTCTTCTATCATCCCTCTCTGCCCTTGTCTCCATCTTCTCTTTCGTCCTGTAGGGCCAGATAACTATCTGTACCCCTTTACCTGTATTTCTTATTTTCTAGTGGCAAGAACATTACTCGACAGTTGTTCCTAAAACTTTTAGTTCCAACTTCTTTACCTCCCTCCCTCCCCACCCCTTCCCTTTGGAAGGCAAGCAATTCAATATAGGCCAAATCTGTGTAGTTTTGCAAATAACTTCCATAATAGTCGTGTTGTATAAGACTAACTATATTTCCCTCCATCCTATCCTGTCCCCCATTACTTCTATTCTCTCTTTTGATCCTGTCCCTCCCCATGAGTGTCGACCTCAAATTGCTCTGTCCTCCCATGCCCTCCCTTCCATCATCCCCCCCCCACCCTGCTTATCCCCTTCTCCCCCACTTTCCTGTATTGTAAGATAGGTTTTCATACCAAAATGAGTGTGCATTTTATTTCTTCCTTTAGTGGAATGTGATGAGAGGAAACTTCATGTTTTTCTCTCATCTCCCCTCTTTATCCCTCCACTAATAAGTCTTTTGCTTGCTTCTTTTATGAGAGATAATTTGCCCCATTCCATTTCTCCCTTTCTCCTCCCAATATATTTCTCCCACTGCTTGAATTCCTTTTTTTAAGATATGATCCCATCCTCTTCAATTCACTCTGTGCACTCTGTCTCTATGTGTATGTGCGTGTGCATGTGCATGTGTGTATGTGTAATCCCACCCAGTATCTAGATACTGAAAAGTTTCAAAAGTTACAAATATTGTCTTTCCATGTAGGAATGCAAACAGTTCAACTTTAGTAAGTCCCTTATGACTTCTCTTTGCTGTTCACCTTTTCATGCTTCTCTTCATTCTTTTGTTTGAAAGTCAAATTTTCTTTTTAGTTCTGGTCTTTTCATCAAGAATGCTTGAAAGTCCTCTATTTCATTGAAAGACCAATATTCCCCCTGAAGCATTATGCTCAGTTTTGCTGGGGAGATGATTCTTGGTTTTAGTCCTAGTGCCTTTGACTTCTGGAATATCCTATTCCATGCCCTTCGATCCCTTAATGTAGAAACTGCTACGTCTTGTGTTATCCTGATTGTATTTCCACAATACTTGAATTGTTTCTTTCTAGCTGCTTGCAATATTTTCTCCTTGACCTGGGAACTCTGGAATTTGGCCACAATGTTCCTAGGAGTTTCTCTTTTTGGATCTCTTTCAGGTGGTGTTCTGTGGATTCCTTGAATATTTATTTTGCCCTCTAGTTCTAGAATCCCAGGGCAGTTTTCCTTGATAATTTCATGAAAGATGATGTCTAGACTCTTTTTTTGATCATGGCTTTCAGGTAGTCCCATAATTTTTCAATTGTCTCTCCTGGATCTATTTTCCAGGTCAGTTGTTTTTCCAATGAGATATTTCACATTCTCTTCCATTTTTTCATTCCTTTGGTTTTGTTTTGTGATTTCTTGGTTTCTCATAAAGTCATTAGCCTCCATCTGTTCCATTCTAGTTTTGAAAGAACTCTTTTCTTCAGTGAGCTTTTGAATCTCCTTTTCCATTTGGCTAATTCTGCTTTTGAAAGCATTCTTCTCCTCATTGGCTTTGGAGCTCTTTTGCCAATTGAGTTAGCCTATTTTTGAAGGTGCTATTTTCTTCAGCATTGTTTTGGATCTCCTTTAGCAGGGTGCTGACCTGCTGTTCATGCTTTACCTGCATTTCTCTCATTGCTCTTCCCAGCTTTTCCTCCACCTGTCTAACTTGATTTTCAAAATCCTTTTTGAGCTCTTCCATGGAGTGAGCCCATTGAGTGGGCTGGGATACAGAAGCCTTGACTTCTGTGTCTTTGCCTCATGCTAAGCATTGGTCTTCCTCATCAGAATGGAAGGGAGGAATTATCTGTTCACCAAGAAAACAACCTTCTATGGTCTTATTTCTTTTCACTCTTCTGGGCATTTTCCCAGTCAGTGACTTGACTTCTGAATATTCTCTTCACACCCACCTCGCCTCCTGATCCTCCCAGCCAACGTTTGGGGTCTGAGATTCAAATGCTGCTTCCCAGCCTCAGTGCTTTCAGCGGGAGTGGGGCTGCTATTCAGTGTGAGATCAAGTTCAGGTGCTCAGGTGGGGCCAGGGCCGCCACTCAGGGCTCAGTTCCCTCAGGGGGTTTATGCAGAGACCTTCAACAATGGATCAGGGCTCCTGCCTGCTTGAGAAGCCCCTGTCTGCTGCCGCCTCTGCTGCTGCCTCCTGAGGGGGCCTGAGTTATGGGCTCACCCCACTCCCATCTCGACCTGCCAAAGAGACCCTCCCACCGACCCCCATCACCTGTGGGTGGAGGGACCCGTGCGGCAGCTGGAGATTCCGTCCTCAAAGCCCTCTCAGATCTGCTCCTCTCGGTGTTGCCTGGCTGGCTGAGGCAGCGCTGTGCTCAGCTCCTGGTCCACAGTGTGACGGACCTTTTGCGAGAGGTTTGCAGGCTCTCTGGAGCAGAAATCTCTTCTGCTCTATTGTTCTGTTGCCTCTGCTGCTCCAGAATTCGCCGGGAGTTCTTTTTTACAGATATTCTATGGGCTGTGGGTTTGGAGGTAGTATATGAGCGTCTTTCTACTCCGCCATCTTGGCTCCGCCCCCTGGAGTTGTGCTCTCTGAAGCATAATTTGAAGACTTAGCAGTTCAGTTCGAGCAAGGACTTCACTATCTGGCACCTTATCATGCGAGGAAATCCTCAGAATCTTTGTAAGACAGTTCAAATGGAAACGATTCAGCTTCCTGGCATGGCCCTGGTAGACTGTCCATGTTTCAAAGGCATACAACGAGGTCAGCACAATGGCTCTGTATACCTTCAATTTGTTAGTCAGTTTACTACCTCTTCTCCCTCAAACTTTTTTTTGGAACCTCCCAAACACTGAGCTAGCTCTGGCAATGCGTGCATCAACCTCATTGTCATTGTGTACCTTCCTGAAAAGTACACTATCAAGGGAAGTGAACTTATCCACAGCATTCAAAACTTCTCCATTTGTTGTAATTGATGGTTCCACGTATGGATGGTGTGGTGGTGGCTGATGGAGCACCACTTTTTTATTTTGTTCGATTATTTCTAAAAACATGATTCTCATATATATATATATATATATATATAATATATATATATATATACACAATATGTATGTGTGTGTATATACATGTATGTATATGTGTGTATATACACACACACATATTTATATATATATATATATCCACTGCACCACCTAGCTGCTCCCTGATGGTCATGTAAGAAAGAGAGAAATAGCCTTGTTTAAATGATTTCAGTGATCTAGGATCCATTTAGCAATAATAGCTAATGCTCAGAGAGTGCCTACTATGTTCCAGGCACTGTGTTGAATGCTTTACAAGAGCACCAGTGCAGGAGTCAGAAGGACCTGAGTTCAAATCCGAAGTCAGGCATTTGACACTCACTAGCTGTGTCACCTTGGGCAAGTCACTTAACCACAACTGCCTCATTCTGGGTCATTTTCAGTCATTCTGATGAAGATCTGGTCACTGCATTCAGACGGCTCTGGAGGAGAAGAGAGGATGGTGACCTGCACAGCCCTCCCTCACTCAAAACAAAATCAAGTACAAGTCATGTCATTATATCATTATATCTCTGATGGCGTGGTCTTCTTCAGCAAAGAAAGACGAACACACCCACATGACCACCAGATATACATACATACATGCATACATATATATACACACACACATACATATATATATATACTTATATATGCATATCTATGTATATGTATATGTATATGTATATACATTCAACTCGACTCTTTCTCCTGTGCTCTTGGCCCATATCACCAAGAACTATGAGATATTTTCAATTTTATGTCCCATAGAATTCTAGAATGCAACATATAAAAAAAAAAAAACAGAATCTCTTATCTTGTCCCCTTAACTCTTTGATTTCCTCTTCCCTATTTTTTGTTCTATGTTCTTTATTTTTTCAAATCACCAAAGTTTACAACACTGGAATAATAATCAGTTTTTCACTCTGCCTTACCAACATTTTATTCCCATATCAATTCCATTTTTAATTCTTAGTAGTAGAAGTCTATTTTACTGAACAGAGAAAAAGTTCAGGATGGAGGAGTGATGAGAGAGAGGGCAGGCGAAAGAAGGTACTAGAAAGAGATAAAATAGTCTTTAGTGGAGAGATAGGATAAAAAGAATAAAATAAAAGAGAGGGAAATGTTATTTGATTCAGAAATGCAGTTAGCAAACATAAAAAGGAATTGGATTTCAGAATGGAGTAGAAGTGGAATGTAATGATAAGTTGTTTACAAGAAAACAAAACACTTAAAACAGAGATGCAGAGAAAATAACATGTTGGATCTAAATCTGTTCTGCATCGGCCAAAGTGAATAAAAAAAAGGAGTGTAGCAATCATGCTTTGAGATAAAACAGAATCCAAAATAGACCTAATTAAAAGGGCCCAAACAGGGAAACATTTTTCTAAAAAGAACCATCAACAGGGAAGTAATATCAACACTAAATATATATGTGCCAAATTTAAAAAAAGAAGTTAAATGCATTACAGGAGAAAACAGTCAGTAAAACTATACTAGTGAGAAACCTCAATTTTCTCCACTAACCTAGGTAAATCTTAGTTTAAATCAAATAAACAAGAGGTCAAGGAGATAAGTAGAATATTAGAAAAGTTAGCTATGATTGATTTCTGGGGGAAAGAAACTGAAAATAGAAAGGTTTATATTGTTTTTCAGCTGTACATGGCACTTATACAAAATTGAAACCTCACAACCAAATGCAAAAGAAAAATCAGAAATATTAAATGCATTCATTTCAGGCCATAATGCAATAAAAATTGCATTTAAAAAAGCTATGGAAGCATAGATTAAGAACTAATTCGAAGTTAAAATTTCTAAACCTGAAGAATGAGTGAGCTAAAGAACAAAACATAGAAGCAATCAATAATTTTATTGAAATAAAGAAAACACATGAGATATTTCAAAATTTATGAGATGCTCCCAAAGCAGTACTTAAGGGGAAAGTTATATCTCTAAATGAATACATCAATGAAACACAGAAATACTATATCAAAGATTTGGGCTAACAAAAAAATCTAGAAAAAGACAGATAAAAATTCCTCAATTAAGCACCAAAATAGAAATACTAAAAATGAAAGGAGAGATTAATACAATTGAAAGTTTTAAAAAAAGACAACATTGAATTAATAAATGAAAGTAGCAATTGATTTTATAAAGATGCAATAAATGAAAGGAAACCTATTGTTTTATTCTATTTTTTAAAGAAGTAATAATGTGATGATTTTGTATATTACATTGTGGAACTCATTTTGACATCCAAAGAGGAATTATTTTAATGATGAAGAGGAAAATTAGATTTGTCTAATGAGGTTGATGTGTATATACATACCTAGATTTTGGAAAGATATATGTATATATATATATATATATATATATATATATATGTGTATCTACACATACCTACATATATCTATACAGAAAATGGAAACAAGACAGGACACAGACAATGAGTATGAGAACATGATAAGTCTATTAAAAATGTAATCTGGAGAATTAGAGTTTAGAATGGCCTGAGTCTGATGAAGTAAGCCAAAGACAACAAAGCCTTTTTTCTAATTGTATTGGAGAAAAGATGAAGACCCATTTTCGTGGGAATAGCACCACTTTTTGAGGAGAATAGAGCAATGGTTTTGATTACGAGAACTAAGCACAAGGCCCGGCACACATGCCAGGTACTTACTTAAATATGTTTCCAGATGGAATGACAACGGTAAAATGGAAGACCTACTGGATATTTACTTTATATCTATTTTGATTTATGACAAGAAAATTGAACTTTGCAGTAGAAATTCCACAATGAAAATGGCTAACAGTAAGGTGATACCAAAGATAAAAAGGATAACAGAACACCCAGATACCCTTGAATTATGATAAACTGGCCTGGATGCAATACAATATCGAATACTGAAAGAAACAGTTGAATTGATTGCTAAGTAGTGTTTTTAAAGACTGTCTATAATATTCTGAAGTTTTTGGAGAGTAGGATAGCAATAGAAATTACAGTCATTAAGAGCTAGCACTTCTTATAATTCAGTCTGAATGTACATGCCCAATAACATATTTTTTTTTCTAAACAGTTTAAATGTTAGTACCTTAAGTATAATGTGAATTGGTCCTATTATTATGATGATGAAGTAATATCAATCAAACTGTGAATGTGGAAAAGAAGAAACTATTATCAGTAGATCTGAAGTGGGTACCACCTCTACCACTCTGAGTATTAAGTACTATTTCAAATCAGGGGGAACCTAAATGTCTGGGTTATTATAACACCAGTCATCATAGTATGACTGTGGAATAGAATGGTTTGGAAGTGGAGGAGGATAGCGAGAATTCTAAGTTAGTTCCAGAGAAAGCCAGGTCCAGAGAAGATTCTTGAGAATCTTCTGGAGAGAAGGCTACCCTTATTACTCAAGATTTTCTCTGCTTATTCTTTTGGTGAATTTTAGAGAAGCAATGTAGTACATCATATAGAAGGTGAGGTTCAGAGTCAGAGAGACCTGGATTCAAATTCTATATCTGTTAATTATAATCTGTGGTAAAAATAAAGTTACTTGCCACAAGTGTACATACTCAAGCAAAATAAAAATTGAGAGTTTGGACAGGGAGTCCTACAGATACAGAATGTATGTATTTTCAGATGAGATTACTGTATTATTAGATTTTACTTGTTTTTCTTTGTTATAAGAGACCTCGTGTAGTAAGAGTCATCTGCAAACACTTGTAACGTAAAACAAAATACATCAATAAACTCTTATAAAATAATTATTAACTGTAAAACTTAGTGAATGTCACTTGCACTCTCTGAGACTTAATTGTATTTATAAAATGGATATAAAAACATTTAGAGTACCTCTCACAGAATGATTCTTTGAGGTTCAAATGAAATGTCTCATTATCATCATCATCATCAATGTCGTCATCATCATCATCATCATCATCATCATCATATATGTCAGAAATCTAGTAGCTTAACTATACACATATATATGTGACTTTATATATATATACACACACATATATGTATGTATATGTATATATATATACATATATATATATACATACATACACATACATATACATGTGAGTTTTCCCAAAGGACACATCCAAGAGATGGAAGACCAAATATTCCCCGGAAAACTCTCAGGTAACCAGTCACCATTTCCTGAAACAAGAGAGGAGCGTTTGATTCTTTTGTTTCTCTTCCTTCCAAAACACTCCATTCTATAGTTACAGTATAAACTGTATAAAGTCAGTATAGCACTGGCTCAGAAATTAAAAGTCTTTCTCCTGGTGCCTGAAATAAGACAATCTTCAGCTCCTGCTTCTTTTCTTTCCTAAACATCAGCTTACATGAACCCTTAATTATGACAACAGTGTACAGTCACAAAGATCCATACTTTCATTCTCTTCAAATTGAGAAGGTTCCTCTGTATCACCTAATATTGATATCCCCAGTAGAGATTTAGCTAAAACTTGCAACAGTCTCTACTTCCTTGTCAATATTTTTGAAACAGTCTGAACTTTTCCCTACTCTCTCAGGCTTGTCTGTACAAGAGGCCACCACACTCCCAAATGGCAGTTAGTGGTTTCAGTAACCTGATAGATCCTTCCAGCCTGAACTGCTCCCCTAGATGCTCTTAATTCCGTAGATCTATCTTTTAGATTTCTCTAGGTACAGAAGGAATTACCTACATGCAAATGACATGATTACACGTATGGTACTAAGTAAAATTGGCTTTCAGTTGAGCTAGAGTATTGTTCCTAGTAATGTAATAATTTTATGAGTATTTCTTTCTCAACCAAGGAAAATACTATTTAAATGAGCTTTTAACAGTGAGTTCAAATGAAGTAATAGTGTAATCATTCTGTATCAATTTTTCCATTGATTACACAGTCTTAAGTACAGCTTAAAGGCACTTAAATCAGATGTAGTATTTAAGTGACTGAATTAATTTTTAAATACATGGATATAATTTATGATCACTATAAAAATGACTTAATCATATTGGTAAACCACTTTGAGACCTGTAGAAAATTCAGAAATATTTGTTAAATGAGTCCAGATGGACAGATTTAAAAAACGGGAAAAGAAAAAATGTGGAATGTGATGGAAGAAGTAGAAAATGAATTAAAATAATTAATAGCTGTCCTTTATATATTTATGATGGATTGGACACTGAAGTACTGAAGTAATATTGTATGGTGTAATGAATAAAATATCTCAGTCCAAATCCCACCTCAGTTGTTTACTGGCTAAGTGACTGTGGGCAAGCCAATTAACCTCTCTGGTTCTCAGTTCTTTATCCAAAAATTGAGGAGATTTTTTCCAGCTTTAAATCTATGATCCTATTATCTTGGAATGTATTGTGATTGTCACAACAACCCTACAATGTAGGCAGAGAAAGCCAAAGATGAATGGAGAATAATTTCCATATTTATTCACTTTTTTGACTTCAATAAGTACAATAAGGACTCAGAAAAGGACCACAAATATTAGCCACTACAAAGCACATTTAAGATCAGGAGTGAGAAAAGATCAAGAAGAGAAAACATAACAATAATAAGAGTAGAGGGATAGAGCCAAGATGGTAGAGTGAGAGCAGCTACTCACCTAAGCTCTTAGACAAATTCCATCAGATACCTCTAAAAAGATAATGTCATCAAATTTTGTAGGAGCAGAACCCAATAGGAGGCAGATTTTGGCAGATTCACAGGCCAAGACACATTAGAAGGATGACAGGAAGGATCTTTTCCACAGTGGTGGAGCAGCATGGAACACAGAGTGCAGCATGGCCCTGCCGCAGCAAGACTGAGCAGAAGAGCCCCAGGGTGGTCTGAGGCAGTGGTAGCAGGGTAGAATAGCGGCTTGACCTTGAAAGAAACATAAAATATTTCCCCAGAAAAATCCTAAATCAGTGGGATCATCAGAAGGGGCAAAAAGTCTCCTAGCACTTAAGGCTAGGAAAATTGCCAAGCAGTATTCCTCTAACTGTTGCAAAGGATCAGAGCTGTCCCAGACAGCCCCACCTCAGCAAACCAGGAGGAGATCCAGAGCTTCAAGGGGGTGGAGACTCGCAACCAGAAACACTAGGTCCCCAGCTGTATCTCAGTACTCCAAGGGACTCGGGAATATAATAGGGCAGCCAGGGATCACCAAGCACTGAGCTTGCCCTTGC
Source organism: Notamacropus eugenii (assembly GCF_028372415.1). NCBI lineage: Eukaryota > Metazoa > Chordata > Mammalia > Diprotodontia > Macropodidae > Notamacropus > Notamacropus eugenii. The sequence goes on along the minus strand of NC_092873.1, from coordinate 82,278,744 downwards.
TACATCTCAGTTGAAGAGATATTCTGTGATTAGACCACCCCTCTCCCACACTTAACAAGCTAGATCCAGGGCTAATCCAGGGAAACACAAACAGAATTCACCTGGGCCTTTGCTTTCTCACACCAGCCAGCTCAGCATAAGGTTCTTTAGATTCTAACTGAAAGAATCAGAGGCCAAAACACACAAAGCCTCACCATCAGGACTAAGAAGCAAAGGAGGAAGGAAAAGATCATAGAATCTTTTTATGGGGACAAGGATCAAAACATGAATATCAAAGAGGTCAGAATTGAGACTGTACTCCCATCTTAAACTTCAGAAGGAACTATGATCTGGTCACATTCACAAAGAACACTCTTGGAAGATCTGAAGAAGGAAATAGTTGCAAAACTGACCAATCATTTTAAAAGTATGAAAAAAGAACTCACTGAAGAGAACAGCTCCTTAAAAAGGATAATTGAACAAATGGAAAAAGAAGTACAAAACCTAACTGAGAAAATAATTCCTTAAAAGAAATAATTGGACAGCTGGAAAAGGAGATGCAAAAGTTAACTGAAGAAAACAATTTAATGAAAATTAGAATTGGTCAAGTAGAAGCTAATGACTCTATGAGACATCAAAAATCAGTCAAACAAAATCTAAAGAATGAAAAGATAGAAGAAAATATAAAATATTTAATTGGTAAAACTGCTGAGCTGGATAATACATCTAAGAGAGACAACTGAGGAATTATTGGCCTACCAGAAAGCCATGACAAAAAAAGAGCCTGGACAATATCTTGCAAGAAATCATCAAGGAAAACTGCCCAGAAGTGCAAGATTCAGAGAGCAAAATAGTCATTGAAAGAATCCACCGTTCACCTACCTAAAGGGATCTCAAATTAAAAACACCAAGAAATATTGTTGCCAAATTCCAGAACTATCAAGTGAAGGAGAAAATTCTACAGGCAGTCAGAAAGAAACCATTCAAATATCTGGGAATTACAGTCACGATCACAGAAGATCTTGCACCTTTTACATTAAAAGAAGGAAATGGAATATGATATTCCGTAAGGCAAAGGAGCTGGGACTACAACCAAGTATCCGTTACCCAGTAAAGTTTAGCATAATATTTTAGGCAAGAAAATGGACGTTCAATGAAATAAGAAATTTCCAGATCTTCCTGACAAAAAGGCCAAAAGTCAAAAGAAAACTTGATCTTCATATGCAAGTCTCAAGAGAGGCAAAAAAGGTAAACAGGGGAAAAGAAAAACTTGTTACTCAATTTGGGCAAACTGTTTACCTCCACATAAGGGAAGATGATATGTGTTAATCTTGAGAGTTGTATATCCATTATGAAATATAAAAGGGATGCACACAGACAGAGGGAGCAGGTATAAAGTAAATGATGTGATGATAAAAATGTGATTTAAGCACGCTAAGTGATTGTAACAGGAGATGTGAAAAGGAGGAAGCGGAAAATGATAAATTAAATCACAGGAAGAAGTATAACATTATATTGCAGTCGAGGGAAAAAGGGGAGGGAGACAAGCATTGTTTGAGAGGTACTCTCATCTGATTTGGTTCAAGGAGGAAAAAAAATTACTTAAATATATAAATTAATTAGTTCTACAGTAAGTAGGAAGGGAAGGGGGAAAGAAAGAAGAGGGGAGGGAAGAAGTAGTAAGGGTAAAGCGCAGTAAAAGGGAGGGGGGCTGTAAGAAGGAAGGGAAGACTGCCAGAGGTGGTGGTCAAAATTTAAAACTCTATTGTGGATGAGAAGAGAGAAAGGAGAACAGAAAGCACAAATGGTGGGAGAGAGGATGGAGGGAAAGACACAGGTAGTAATCATAACTGTGAAAGTGAATGGGAGGAACTCTCCGATAAAACAGAGAGGCATAGAAGAATGGAATAAAAGCCACAATTCAACAACATGTTGTTTACAAGAAATATATGTGAAACAGGGGGATACACACAGGGTAAAGGTAAAATGTTAGAACAGAATATATTGTGCTTCAGCTGATGTAAGCAAAGCGGGGGTACCAATCCTAATCTCAGACAAAGCAAAAGCAGAATGAGATCTAGTCAAAAATGATAAGTAAGGAAACTATATCCTACTAAAAGGCACCATAGCCAACGAAGCAATATCAGTGCTAAACATATATGCTCCAAGTGGTATAGCATCCAAATTCTTACAGGAGAAGCTAAGGGACTTGTGGGAAGAAATAGACAGGAAAACTATACTAGTGTGGGGACTCAACTTCCCTCTCTCTGTGCTTGATAAATCTAACCTTAAAATAAACAAGAAAGAAGTTAAGTAAATAAGACTATGGATAAGATAGATATGAAAGAACTCTGGAGAGAACTGAATGGCGATAGAAAGGAATATACCTTTTTCTCAGGGGTACATGGCACATATACAAAAATTGACCTTGTATTAGGGCATAAAAATCTCACAATCCAGTGCAGAAAGGCAGAGATAGTCAATGCATCCTTTTCAGATCACAATGCAATAAAAATTAAATGTAATAAAAGTTCATGGAATGAAAGATCAAAATCCAATTGAAACTAAAAAATCTAATCCTAAAGAAGGAGTCGGTAGAACAACAAGTCTTAGAAATAACCAACAACTTCATTCAAGAGAATGGCAATAATGAGACAACCTCCCAAATGCTATGGGATACTGCAAAAGCAGTTCTTAGGGGAAGTTTTATATCTTTGAATGCCTACATGAATAAAATAGAGAAAGAAGAGATCGATGAATTGGGCATGCAGCTGTAAAACCTTGAAAAAGAAGAAATTGAAAATCCCCAAGGAAATACCAAATTAGAAATATTGAAAAGCAAAGGAAAGATGAATAAAATTGAAATTAAAAAACTATTCTACTAATAAATAAAACTAAGAGTTGCTTTTATGAAAAAAACCAATAAAATTTCTAAACTTTTGGTCAATTAGATTTTTAAAAAAGCAAGAACAAAACCAAATTACCAATATCAAAACTGAAAGGGGTGAGCTCACCACCAATGACGAAGAAATTTAAACAGTAATTAGAAGTTACTTTGCCCAGATTTATGCCCATAAATTAGACAATCTAAATGAGATGGATGATTATTTAAAAAAACAAATTGCCCAGATTAACAGAAGAGAAATTTGCATACTTAAATAACCCCATCTCAGAAAAAGAAACTGAACAAATCATTAATGAACTCCCTAGTGAAAAATCTCTAGGGCCGGATGGATTTGCAAGTAAATTCTATCAAACATTTAAAGACCGGTTAATTATAATACTATATGGACTAATTGGGAAAATTGGGGAAGAAGGAGTCCTCCCAAATTCTTTTTATGATACAAATAAGGTTTTGATACCTAAACCAGGAAGATCCAAAAGAGAGAAAGAAAATTATAGACCGATTTATCTAATGAATATAGATGCAAAAATTTGAAATACAATTTTAGGAAAAAGAATACAACAACTTATCACTTGAATAACACATCATGATCAGGGAGGATTTAGACCAGGAATGCAGACTGGTTCAATATTAGGAAAAGTATTAGTATTATTGATCATGTCAACAACACACTTCACAGTAACCACATGATTATCTCAATAGCTGAAGAAAAAGCTTTTGACAAAATACAACACTCATTCCTATTAAAAACCTTGGAGAGCATGGGAATAAATGTACCTTTCCATAAAATAATATATTTCCATAAAATAATAATTTCTACCTAAAACCTTCAAAAGGCATTATATGCAATGGAGATAAGCTACATGAATTTTCAATAAGATCAGGGGTGAAACAAGGATGTTCCTTATCACCACTATTATTCAATATGGTGCTAGAAATGTTAGCTATAGCAATAAGAGAAGAAAAAGAAAGTGAAGGAATTAGAACAGGCAAAGAAGAAACTAAGTTGTCACTTTTCACAGGCAATAAAATGGTATACTTAGAAAATTCCGGAGATTCAAGTAAAAAAAGAACTTCTTAAAATAAAAAACAACTTTGGTAAAGTTACAGATTATAAAATAAACCCACACAAATCTTCTGCATTTCTATGTATTATTAACAAAGTCCAACAGCAAGATATAGAAAAAGAAATCCCATTTAAAGCTAGGGTAGGCATTTTAAAATATTTGGGAGTCTACCTGCCAAAACAAACACAGGGACTATATGAACACAACTACAAAATACTTTTCTCACAAATAAAGTCAGATCCAAGTAAGTGGAAAAACATCAGTTGCTCATGGGTAGGGCTAGCCAATATAATAAAAATGACAAATTTGGGTAAATTAATTTACTTGTTTAGTGCCATACCAACAACACTATCAGAAAATTATTTTGTAGAGCTGGAAAAAATAATATCAGAATGCATTTGGAAGAATAAAGCATTCAGAATATCAAGGAATCTAATGAAAAGAAGTGCTAGGAAAGGTGGCCTAGCTCTACCAGAACTCAAATTGTGTTATAAAGCAGCCATTATCAAAACCACTTGATACTGATGTAGAAACAGAAGGACAGATCAGTGGAATAGGCTGGCTACTCAAGACACACTAGTCAATGAATATAGCAATCTACTGTTTGATAAACCAAGGACCCCAAATTCTGGAATAAGAAGTCAATGCTCAACAAAAAATGCTGGGAAAACTGGATCGCAGTGTGGTGGAAACTAGGCATGTTTGACACAGTACACAAGAATAATGCCCAAATGGGTACATGATCTAGGTATAAACATTGATATTATAAAGAAATTAGTGGAGTGATAAATAGTGTATTTATGATATTTGTGAAGAAGGGAAGAATTTTTGACTGAACAAGAGAAAGAGAGCAATATGAAATGCAAAATAGACAATTTTGGTTACATTAAACTGAAAAGTTTTTGCACAACCAAACCCAATGCCACCAAGATTAGTAGGGAAGCAGAAAGCTGGGAAATAATTTTGGCAATTAGTCTCTGTGATAAAGGCCTCATTTCTAAAATACATAGAGAGCTGAGTCAAATGTGTAAGAATATAAGTCATTCCTCAATTGATAAATGGTCAAAGTATATGAACTAGCAGTTTTCAGAGGAAGAAATTAAAGATATCTATAGCCATATGAAAACATGCTCTAAATCAGTATTGGTTAGAGAGACGTAAATCAGAAGAACTCTAAGATATCACTTCACACCTATCAGATTGGCTAACATGACAAAACAAGAAGATGATAAATGTTGGAGAAGATATGGGAGTTGGAACTCCAATTCATTGTTGTTGGAGCTTTGAGCTGATCTAACCATTCGGCAGAGTAATTTGAAACCATGCCCAAAGAGACACAAAAATGTGCATATCTCTCCAAGTAATATCTCTTCTAGATTGTATCCCCAAGAAATCATAAAAATGGGAAACAGTCGTACAGGTACAAAAATATTTATATCAACACTCTTTGTGGTGGTCAAAAACTGTCCATCAATTGGGGAATGGCTGAGTAAATTGTGGTATATGAATGTAATGAAGTACTATTGCGCTATAAGAAATTATGAACAAGAAGATTTCAGAGTGGCCTGGAAAGACTTATATGATCTGATACTGAGAGAAAGGACCAAAACATGGATAACTTTTTACACAGCAACAGCCACAGTGTGAGAGGATTTTTTCTGGTAGACTTAGAACTTCATTGCACTGCAAGACTTAAAAATTCCCAATGGTATTTTAAGGCAAAATGTCTTCCACATCCAGAGAAAAAATTATGGAATTGAATCGCAGAATGTAGAGGATCATTTTCTTTTGTATTATGTCTTGGTTTGTTATATGATTTCTGCCATTATTTTTAATTCTTCTATGCAACATGATTATAGTGAAAATGTATTTAATAGGAATGTATAAGGAGAACCTATTTAAAATGGATGCCGTCTCAGGGTGGGAGGGGGGAATTAGAAGGGAAGGAGAGCGAGGGAAGGGAAAAAAAATCTAAGTTGTATGGTAGTGATTGTAGAACACTGAAAATAAGTTAAAAAAAAGTTAAAAAGTTAAAAAAAAAACGATCAGACTACCATAAATACATGGTTAAGAAGAGAATCTTGATAAGAAACAATTTAAGAAAATTGTCCTGAAGTGTTAGAACAAAAGGAGAAAGTAGAAATAGAAAGAAAAATCCACTGATCACCACCTGAAAGAGATCCTATGAGGAAGACTTACAGAAATACCACCGCTACATTCCAAAATCCCCAGATCAAGGAGAAAATATTAGAAGAAACAAGAAAAAAAACAATCAGAATATGGTGGAGTCACAATTAGAATCACACAAGACCTAGCAGTGGTTACACTAAAAGACCAAAGGTCTTGAAAGCTATACATCAAAGACCAAAAGAACTGAGACTAAGCCTGAAAATATCATACTCGTATTATACTCAACAATGGTAACCATAATCCTGAAAGAACAAAACAAGGGAATTCAATGAACTGCCAGACTTTCAACAGAAAATTCAATAGAAAATTTGACATAAAAAATCCAAAAGAAATATAAAGTAGAAATAAAAAAAAAAACTAATTGCAAGGCACTCAATAAGGGCAGACTGTTTACTTTTTTTTATCCAGAAATGTAATCTATATGTCTAAGACTGTATATAGTTAGTATTTGGGTGTTTGAAGGAAATCCTGTGGTAGAGCTGAGGATGACGTGATTCTAAAAAGTAATGCAGCTTAGGAAAGGGTAAAAACAGTAATTATAGTATACAAATGATATGTGAGAGGAAGAACTGACACAGTTGAATTGAATGAGGGAGAATATCTGGTAGTTCTGAAATCCTATTGTCATAGGGAAAGGGCTAAAGTTGGAACTATATATACACACACACACACACACACACACACACACACACATATACACATACATACACACACATATGCGTAAAAATCTTCTAAATTCAGAAAACAAATAGAAGGCTTAGGGCATATGGTCGGGGGAGAATTTTTAGAGGAAACTCTATTTCCATCAGATCTAGGTTAAAGAGAAAGTGATACATACATTTAGAAGGGAATAAAAATCTTCTAAATTTGTACAGAAATAAGAGGATGAAGGAATAGGATAAGGGGTATAGGAGAGTTTCTAGATTAATGGGAATGGGACAAAGAGGGAATAACATTTATTTCTGAAAGGCTATAGAAGTCTTTTAAATTAAGATAGAAGCAAGAGTGTAAGAGGAAAGGGGGGATGGGGAAAGAGAAGAGAAGGATGCTTTGGGGAGGGAAAGTTAAGTGACAGGAGGGCAAGATAGTAGGTCAGGAAGGATAGCAAATAAGAGATACACACAAAGATAAAATAAAGATCAGGAGGAGAATGTATTAGTGAAATAATCATGATAGTAATAAAAATAAATAATAAAGTAATCATAATCTCAGATAAAGTCAAACCTTAAATAGATTTAATCAAAAGAGAAAAAATGGTTGACTATAAGCTATATTAATCAATATTGTTGTAGACTATTTAAAATAACTAGACAACATAAAATTGGAATATTGTTGTGGTGTAGGGAATGATGAGTTGGTATATTCAGAAAAATATGGAACGACCTGGACTTCTGAAGGATGATGTTATTCACCTTCAGAGAAACAGCACAAATAAGAGTAGTATTGTTTTACATAGACGCATATGTTTGTCTATGTGTGTGTATGTGTATGATTATAGATGTCTATGCTTAGATACTGTATGTAAGTGTGTGTGTGAGTGTGTGTGTGTGTGTGCTTAATCATAGACTTCTTGGGGAGGTGGGAGGGAGAAGGAAGAGGGGAAAAGAGCAAAGTAAAAAGTGCATAGGAGAGAACAAAATAAAACCTACAAGGAAGTCCAGATAAGATGCAAAACTCTGATCAAAATGTGCAATATTGACCATATAGGCATTGTTGAAATGGAAATTTATTGCTTCTTGTTTTGAATCGTCTTCTGTTCTGTTTTGCACATGTTGATATTTAACTTTTCTTATTTTGTATGTAAATTTAAGTATTTATGTTTCTTTTTTCTTTTGTACTTAAGTTTAATTTTTTTAATTGCAAAAAAATTATTTAAGGATGATAGCCATAGAAATATACAATTTTATATATCGTCAATTCTAAAGTCCTAATTTTACAGATGAGAAAACTGAAGCCTATTAATGATACTTATCATGAGTCAAAAAGTGTTATACCCTGTGTAATAATTTTGGAGGCATAATTCCTAATTCCTCTTGACCTGGAGTGCATGAACTTCATAAACGGTTTTGACAACTATATTTTAATTTACTTAATTTCCTTTGTAATGGTATGTATTTTATTTTATGAATTATAAAAAAAATCATTCTGAGAAGGGATTCGTAAGCTTCCCAAGACTTTAAAAGAGGATAGGAATACTTTCTTAGTGTTTACAGATTTATCTAAAGTCACAATGGGTCAGGACTAAAACCAAGGTCTCGTAATACCTAGTTGAGAATTTTCTGCTACATCACAGTTACATTAATCTCCCTATCTAAAATTGGGAAACTTTGGGATCTGAAACTCATAGTGGACCTAATTTTTCTTGACTTACCTGGGCTTAGATCTTTGAGACTCTCTTCATGCCAGGGAAAGTCATGGAAAGGAGTGACACTATCTCACTCCACCCCCAACCAGGAGTTGTAGATTCCACTTCTTACTGTGGCTGAACAAGACTAAGTATGGTAATTTCTTGACTTCTGTGATTTCTGTGAGCTTTTTGCAGAACACTTCAAAAAATTGGAAATAAATACTCCTGGTATTGATTTTGTTAGTTCATATATTCTATGAAATCACCATTAATAAAAGATAATATATGGCTCATTTACTTCCCAGGATTTTGGTTTCAAAAGGTGAATCACAATGATTCAAAAGAGGATTTATTGATTTAAGCAAATGCCAGGCATGAGATTAATTCTAGAGAGTCCTCAGGGATTCTGAGTCCCTCAGTAGTAATTATGAAATATTGCCAATTTGCTTAGCAAGAGAGAAACATCAGACATGGTCCCCAAAGATATGCCATCACTTTGAGTTTGAGATAAATATCATTACTATGATTACAATCGAAAGTTTGTTTGTGAGTACTAGTGAAGAATCTTTATTGTATCATATTAAAATGATCATTAAATACCATTTTAAGGTTTGCAAAATATTTTCCATATGTTATTTCATTATACACTCACAACCACGTGAAGTAGCTGCTATTTTTGTCCTCAACATATCCATGAACAAATTGAGACATGGAGAGACTATGTGACTTGTCAGCTAGAAAGTGTCTGAGGCAGAACTTAAATTCAAATTTTCCTGACTCCAAGACCTATAGCATATCCATGGCACCCATAACCAAGCTACCATAAACTCTTAGAGATTTCAGGGGTCTAAGAATTCATGTAAAAAGAACAATCTTTGCAATCAAATGCCTTGAGATGAAAGTTAGACATTTAATAAACGCTTGTTGAGTTTTATAGAACTGAAAAGAATGGAATGGGATACGTAAATGTTGGGCCTCATATGATCAATGAACAATTTGAACTATTCTCCCCAGTCTACCCCACCCCAGGCAAAATTTAAAATTTAAATTAAAAAAATAACTATGTATTAAGATCAGAGGCTCTCCTATTTGAAATTCATTGTATCCAATCAATTAATTTGCATGTATTTTTGAAGAGCCCCCTGTGAGTCCAGCACTGTTTAGATTTTAGGAATGTTAATAAAAAAGAATCAATCTCTGCTCTTAATGAGCTTACATTCTAATCAGGGGAAACAGTGAGTATAAAAAAAGCATTCACACCATCAGTATTATGTATTCTGGTGTTACTTCTCTGTCAGTTTATCCAGACTTGGAAGTTTAGGTCCTTCAGCTCAAGGCATTTCACAAGAAAGAATAGATAGAAAGTCATGTGTATAAAATGATGTTATTTAAACTGTTTCTCTAATGTAAATCATCATTTTCTTTTCACTTATTTTCTTTTTTGCTTCCTTGTCCCTGCTGTTCAGAGTTCTTTTGGTTCTGACTTTTCTGTTAAGGGAAGGAGAAATGATGTAATTATTTTTATGTTTTAATTAATTTTGTTTATTTTTAGTGTCTTACAATCACTACCATATAACTTAGATTTTTTTCCCCTCCCTCCCCCTACTTTCTCCCTCCCTCCCCAAGACAGCATACAATTTTATATAGGTTCTGCACATACATTCCTATAAAATACATTTTCACTATGGTCATGCAACGTAGAAGAATTAAAATGTATAGGAGAAATCATATAACAAACCAAAACGTAACACATACACACACACACACACACACACACACACAATGATCTGCTACATTCTGTGATTGAAATTCATACTTTTTCCTCTGGATGTGGAAGGTATTTTGCCTTAAAAGACCACTGGGCATTTTTTAAGGCCTTGCATTTCAGTGAAGTTCCAAGTCTACCAGAAAAAACTCTCGCACACTGTGGTCATTGCTGTGCGTAATGTTCTCCTGGTTCTGCTCCTTTTCCTCAGCATCAGATCATATAAGTCTTTCTAGGCCTCTCTGCAGTCGTTCTTCATTTCTTATACTACAATAATAATCCATTACATTCATGTACCATAGTTTATTCAGCCATTCCCCAGTTGATGGGCATCCCCTTGATTTCCAGTTTTTGGCCACCACAAAGAGGGCTGCTATGAATAGTTTTATACATATGGGATCCTTTCCTATTTTTACGATCTCTTGGGGATACAGTCCTAGAAGCGATATTGCTGGGTTAAAGGGTATGTATATTTTTGTAGCCCTTTGGGCATAGTTCCAAATTGCTCTCCAGAAATGGTTGGATCACCTCACAGCTCCACCAACAATGAATTAGTGTTCCAATTCTCCCATATCTTCTCCAACATTTATCACCTCCCTTTTCTGTCAGGTTAGCCTATCTGATAGGTGTGATGTGGTACCTCAGAGTTGTTTTGACTTGCATCTCTGTAATCAATAGTGATTTAGAGCATTTCTTCATATGACTACAGATATATTTAATTTCTTCCTCTGAAAAATGCCTGTTCATATCCTTTGACCATTTATCAATTGGGGAATGACATGTATTTTTGCACATTTGACTCACTTCTCTACATATTCTAGAAATGAGGCCTTTTTCACAGACACTAGGAGCAAAAGTTCTTTCACAGTTTTCTGCATTCCTACGAATCTTGATAGCATTGGGTTTGCTTGTGCAAAATCTTTTCAGTTTAATGTAATCAAAATTATCCATCTTGCACTTCACCATGCTCTCTAGCTTTTCTTTAGTCAAAAATTATTCCCTTCTCCATAAATCTGATAAATACACTATTCCTGGCTCCACCAATTTGTCCATAATATCAATCTTTATACCTCGATTGTGTACTCATTTGTACTTTATTCTTGTGTATGGTGCCCGTTTTTGGTCTATGCCTAGTTTCTGCCACACTGTTATCCAGTTTTCCCAACAATTTTTGTCAAATGGTGAATTCTTATACCAGAAGCTGGGGTCCTTAGGTTTATCAAACAGTAGATTGCTATATTCATTGACTACTACGTCTTGAGAACCTAACATTTTCCCCTTGTCTACCCTACTATTTCTTAGCCAGTACAAAGTGATTTTGATAATTGCTGTTTTATAATACAATTTGAGATCTGGTAGCATTGGTCCACCTTACCTTACATTTCTTTTCATTAGCCCCTTGATATTCTGAAACATTTGTTCTTCCAGATGAATTTTGATATTATTTTTCCTGCTCTAGAATATAACTATCTGATAGTCTAATTGGTATGGCACTAAATAAGTAAATTGATTTAGGTAGAATTGTAATTTTTATTGTATTGGCTCAGCCTACCCACAAGGAACTGATATTTTTACATTTACTTAGATTTGACTTTATTTGTGCTAAAAGTGTCTTGTAATTGCATTCATATAGTTCCTGGGTTTGCTTTGGCAGATGCACTCCCAATATTTTAGAGTGTCTACCCTAGCTTTTTTTTTAACTATTAACATTCGTTTTCACAAAATTTTGGGTTCCAAATCTTCTCCCTATTTGTCCCCTCCTCCCACCCCAAAACACCGAGCATTCTAATTGCCCCTATCACCAATCTGCCCTCTCTTCTATCATCCCTCCCTTCCCTTGTCCCCATCTTCTCTTTTGTCCTGTAGGGCCAGATAACTTTCTTTACCCTTTTACCTGTATTTATTATTTCCTAGTAGCAACAACAGCACTCAACAGTTGTTCCTAAAACTTTGAGTTCTAACTTCTCTTCTTCCCTCCCTCCCCACCCCTTCCCTTTGGAAGGCAAGAAATTCAATATAGACCATATCTGTGTAGTTTTGCAAATGACATCCATAATAGTCGTGTTGTGTAAGACTAATTATATTTCCCTCCATCCTATTCTGCCCCCCATTGCTTCTATTCTCTCTTTTGATCCTGTCCCTCCCCAAGAGTGTTGGCTTCAAATTGCTCCCTCCTCCCATTGCCCTCCCGTCCATCATCCCCCCCACCCTGCTTATCCCCTTCTCCCCCACTTTCCTGTATTGAAAGATAGGTTTTCATACCAAAATGAGTGTGCATTTTATTTCTTCCTTTAGTGGAATGTGATGAGAGTAAACTTCATGTTTTTCTCTCACCTCCCCTCTTTTTCCCTCCACGAAAAAGTCCTTTCTTTGACTCTTTAATGAGAGATAATTTGCCCCATTCCATTTCTCCCTTTCTCCTCCCAATATATTTCTCTCGCACCCCTTAATTTCATTATTTTAAGATGTGATCCCCTCCTATTCAATTCACTCTGTGCACTGTGTGTGTGTGTGTGTGTGTGTGCGTGTGTGTGTGTGAGCAATCGCACCCACTACCCAGATACTGAAAAGTTTCAAGTTACAAATGTTTTCTTTCCATGTAGGAATGTAAACAGCTCAACTTTAGTAAGTCCCTTATGGCTTCTCTTTCCTGTTCGCCTTTTCATGCTTCTCTTCATTCTTGTGTTTGAAAGTCAAATTTTCTTTTCAGCTCTGGTCTTTTCATCAAGAATCCTTGAAAGTCCCCAATTTCACTGAAAGACCATTTTTTCCCCTGAAGTATTATACTCAGTTTTGCTGGGTAGGTAATTCTTGGTTTTAGTCCTAGTTTCTTTGACTCCTAGAATGTCATATTCCATGCCTTTCAATTCCTTAATGTAGAAGCTGCTAGATATTGTGCTATCCTGATTGTATTTCCACAATACTTGAATTGTTTCTTTCTAGCTGCTTGCAATATTTTCTCCTTGACCTGGGAACTCTGGAATTTGGCCACAATGTTCCTAGGAGTTTCTCTTTTTGGATCTCTTTCAGGAGGTGATCGGTGGATTCCTTGAATACTTATTTTGCCCTCTGGTTCTAGAATCTCAGGGCAGTTTTCCTTGATAATTTCATGAAGGATGATGTCTAGGCTGTTTTTTTCATCATGGCTTTCAGGTAGGCCCATAATTTTTCAGTTGTCTCTCCTGGATCTGTTTTCCAGGTCAGTTGTTTTTCCAATGAGATACTTCACATTATCTTCCATCTTTTCATTCTTTTGGTTTTGTTTTGTGATTTCTTGGTTTCTCATTAAGTCATTAGCCTCCATCTGTTCCATTCTAATTTTGAAAGAACTATTTTTTTCAGTGAGCTTTTGAATCTCCTTTTCCATTTGGCTAATTCTGCTTTTGAAAGCATTCTTCTCCTCATTGGCTTTTTGCAGCTCTTTTGCCAATTGAGTTAGCCTATTTTTCAAGGTGTTATTTTCTTCAGCATTTTTTTGGGTCTCCTTTAGCAAGGTGTTGACCTGCTTCTCATGCTTTTCTTTCATCTCTCTCATTTCTCTTCCCAGTTTTTCCTCCACCTCTCTTGCTTCATTTTCAAAATCCTTTTTGAGCTCTTCCATGCCTGATCCCATTGGATGGGCTGGGATACAGAAGCCTTGACTTCTGTATCTTTCCCTGATGGTAAGCTGCTGGGGATGGAAGCTCAATTCCATGTGGACAGTCTCGGGCGGGTAAAGGTGGGAACTACTAAATCTTAGAGTTCTCACGAGGCCCCCCAGGAAACGACTGGGAACCGAGGTGAACCAAGCTATCTCGTGTATTTCCGCCTCTTCCCGTGAGAAACGTGATGGGAGAGAGCTCTCCCCGCCCTCGAGATTGTCCCAGATCTGGGCACACCTATTGTTATCTAACAGCACGGTATTCAGGTGCAAACTATGCGGCTGGAGAGCTTAATTAGGATCAGGAAAGCCTGAAAGAGCTCTTAGGCGGGAGGGGCGTGGAGTGGACAGGACAGAAGGCTCCGTTTTTCCTCTCTCCGCTCTCCCCTCCCCCTCTCTCCCCACTTACACTTCTGCTTCCAATCTCTTATTGTAAGATCTTTGCCTCCTTGGGAGATTCTTCGCTCCCTCCTAAGGAAGAATTCCCCTGCACTTGTAACCAGAACCCTGAATAAAGCTCAACCCTTGTTCGACTCTGATAGGTCTCTTCTCTCATACAAGTATCCGGTTTGGCCAGCGGAAGACCTCCGATAGAGGTAAGGTAAGACTCGGGTAGCCCACAGGCCTCTAGGCCTGGCAGTAAGCATTGTTCTTCCTCATCAGAAAGGAAGGGACGAAATATCTGTGCAGCAAAAAAGTAACCTTCTATGGTCTTATTTTTTTTCCCTTTTCTGGGCATTTTCCCAGCCAGTGACTTGACTTCTGAGTGTTCTTTCCACACACACTTTGCTTCCAGATACTTCCAGCCAGCACTTGGGGTCTGAGATTCAAGTGCTGCTCCCCAGCCTCAGGGTTTTGGTGGGGGCGGGGCTCCTATTCAGTGTGAGAATATGTTCAGGTGGTCAGGTCGGGGCAGGGCCGCCACTCAGGGCTCAGTTCCCTCAGGGGGTTTATGCAGAGACCTTCAACAATGGATCTAAGCTTCTGCCTGCGTTGGGAGCCCCTGCCCACTGCTGCCTCAACTGCTGCCTCCCGAGCAGGCTTGGATTATGGGGACACCCTGCTCCCCTCTCGGCCAGCCAAAAAGACTCTCTCACTCACCCCCGGAGCCTGTGGGTGGAGTGACCTGCATGGCCCCTGGAGATTCCGTCCCTGAAGCCTGCTCGGATCTGCTCCTCTCTGTGCTGCGTGGCCAAGGCAGGGCTGGGCGCTGCTCTGGGTCCAGTGGGTGACAGACCTTTCGCATCCGTTTTTCACGTCTCTCTGGAACAGAAATCTCCTCCACTCTGTTGTTCTGTGGTTTCTGCTGCTCCAGAATTTGTTGGGAGTTCTTTACAGGTATTTTATGGGCTGCGGGTTTGGAGCCAGCATGTGTGTGTCTTTCTACTCTGCCATCTTGGCTCCTCCCCCCCTACCCTAGCTTTAAATGGGATTTCTCTTTCTACGTCTTACTGTTGGTCTTTATTAATAATATGTAGAAATGCAGAAGATTTGTGCAGGCTTATTTTGTAACCTGCAGCTTTGCCAAAGTTTATTATTTCAAGAAGTTTTTTACTTGAATCTCTGTGATTCTCTAAGTATATGATCATATCATCTGTAAAGAGTGATAACTTAGTTTCTTCTTTGCCTGCTCTAATTCCTTCAATTTCTTTATCTTGTCTAATTGCTGCAGCTAGCATTTCCAGTGCCATACTGAATAATATTGGTGATAATGGACACGTTCAGAGAGAGGGAGTTTCTGCTCCAACCTTTTACCTGTACCCTGTGTGTATCCCCCATTTCAGATATGTTTCTTGTAAACAACATATTCTTGGATTATGGCTTTTTTTTTCCATTTTGCTATCCGTCTCTGTTTTATGGGAGAGTTCATTCCATTCACATTCACAGTTATGATTACAATCCTTGTCTTTCCCTCACTCTTCTTTCCCACCATTTGTGCTTTTAGTTCTCTCGTCTCCCCTCCTCAATAGAGTTTTCACTTTTGACTGCCACCTCCCGCAGTCTTCCCTTCCTTTTTTCAGCCCCCTTCCCTTTTACCCCTCTTTACCCTTACTACTTCCCTCCCTTTTAGGTCCCCCTTCCGCTCCTACTGCTTACAGAGCTAGTTAGATTTATATACTTTATTAAGTTTATTGTTCCCTCCTTGAACGAAACTAGATGGGAGTACCTGTAAACAATGCTCATCTCCCTGCCCTCTTTCCCTCTAGTGTAATATAGTTTTGCCCCACTGCCTGTAATGCAATTTACCATTTTCTGCTTCCTCATTTTCACATCTCCTCTTACAATCCCTTTTCATCCTTAAATCATATTTTTATCATCGCATCATTTACTTTGTACCTGATCCTTCTATTTATGTATATCTTTGTTATATTTTATAATAGATATACAATTCTCAAGATTAACAAGTATCATCTGCCACAGTCTGTCTTCTATCAGATTCTGCACCTCCAAAATTTGGTCAGATTCTCTTTTTAGAGGTACCTGAAGGCGTTTGTCTAAGATTTTAGATAAGTAATTGATCTCACTCTGCCATCTTGGCTCCACTCCCGATGCAATTGTTTAAAGAGTTAGGAACATAATAACTCTACAGCCTATAGGAACAGCTCTTTTATTGAAGATGTAGACCAAGTATTAGATTTTCTGTTTGATTTAGTGAGACAGAAGTAAAACGTATGAAGTACTTTTTGTAGTAGAGAATCTGGTCAAATTTCTGCTGAATATTTTTGACTGGCTACGCATAAAATTTTATGAGAATACTTCAAACAATGGAAGTTATTCCATTGGTAGAATGAACCTCAGATGTGTAAACTATTTTGGTAAGTCTGTGTAATGTAGTTTTTGAGGGTTGTCTGATTAAATTACTGAGAGATTGTTAGAGATATGATTTGTATCCAAGTTTCTTCCTTTTGTCAAGATGATCCTTTTATCTACTATATATGGCTTCTTCTTGTTAAATGCACTAACCAAATACTAATAAATATAAATTTATTTTGAATATAGTGTTGTATAACTTCATTTCTCAGAGTAATTTTTTAATGTATTTGTCGAATATGAATTTGTTTCCCTAAAGTAACATCACACAAACAGTGTCAATACATTTATGTTATGTGGCATACTTGATGCCAATCATGCAGAAACAACAAACAAACAATATACATTTATTAAGTACGTCCCATATGACAGCCACTGGGCAGGGGACAATAATTACTTGACAAATAACATGTGTACCTGGATTAAAATGAACACTACATTTCCCCCAGATGGTACAAGAGACATGAGGTCAGGGAGGAAGTTGCAATATTTTACAACATTGTGCCCAAAAAGGTGACTAGACAGTTGTGCATGCATATATTGTTAACTTTGATATATTTAAATACCAGCTAAGATTGTTGAATTAAATTGAACTTTTGATATTTAATGTTGGAAAAGTGGCATAGTAATCTCAAGGCTTGCAAGCTCTACCTGTGGAAGGATTTATTATCTCTGATTAGGACATAGTACTACGTGGCAATCATTCCACTCTGCCAGTGGGTTGAACATTGATTTTAAAAAAAAACATAAAATTCAAAAGAGCTGAAAAATGGTTTTTTATTAGAATACTTTTTTTTATTAGGGTACAATTTTATTAGAAAGTATTTGTTATTTACTATGTATAAAACATTGTGCTTAACCCTGGGATATGTGGGAAATAACATCCCATGCCCCAAGTAGCTTACAGAGTTTCGTTGTCAATGGGGAGTTCTTGTTTAGATTCTGGTAGGGAGCAATGCTTGGTAAAGAACATTATAAATTTGTGTTAGGCAGAGATTATAGTTTGTTATACCATAGATTCTCAGATTTAAAGCTGAAGATACAATAGAGGCCATAAGAGGACTGAGTTCTACTAGGATTTCCTAGGTTTCCTTTGTCCTTAGAGATGGGTGATGGTGGGGGCGCTTATCATAGTACTGGCCTCAAATTTTCCAACCAAGAAATACTTTTTCCTAAAAGTCAACAAACCTGTCCCTGGGACCTACATATCCCCCTTTTTTCCTTGATTCAGTTTCCTGGTAGCTTCTGGCTATATTTACAGCTTCTTGGTGACCTAAGGGCATAAATCTCATGCAAATATAGTTCAGGTCTGCCAGATTTTGTGGATGCTTAGAGACCACTTGCCCTACTACGACATACAACATACTGGCTACACAGGCAGTGTTTCATAAGATTGGAAAGGAAGGCCATATTTACCATACTTAAAGATAAGTTTATTACTCTTCTAATTTATTTATGATGAAATTTTTAGTATATAAATCATGTATTCATTTGGATTTATCATGGTACATGACATAAATTACTGGTTTAAACTTAATCTCTAATTGACTATTTTCCAGTTTTCTCAGCAATTTTTATCCCATAGTGAATTCTCATACCTCTTACTGAGGTCTTTGGATTTATTAGACACCATGCTACTGTGGTTCTTCCTTCCTTCCTTCCTTCCTTCCTTCCTTCCTTCCTTCCTTCCTTCCTTCC
The DNA here is from genome assembly GCF_028372415.1 of Notamacropus eugenii. Classification (NCBI taxonomy): domain Eukaryota; kingdom Metazoa; phylum Chordata; class Mammalia; order Diprotodontia; family Macropodidae; genus Notamacropus; species Notamacropus eugenii. Next base: position 82,260,342 of record NC_092873.1, on the reverse strand, counting down.
TTCCTTCCTTCCTTCCTTCCTTCCTTCCTTCCCTTCTTCCTTCCCTCCCTCCTTCCCTCCTTCCTTCTTTCTTTCTTTCTCTCTCTTTCTTTTTCTTGTGTATAAAATCTGTTTCAATGAGTGACTTTTTTCTTTTTTTTAGTCAATACCAAGTAGTATTAATTATTACTACTTGCTAGAATTATTTGAGATATGGAACTACTAATTATATAAACAACTCAATGAAATATCATCCATGATGCCTTTAGTCATTTGGATATTTTCTCATTTTATCTGCTTTAATCAAATCACTTTTTGGCCTTTTCTAAGACTGTCATTTAAATCCTTTTTTGAGTTCACATAATATTTAAGAGATTTCCTCCAGTCTCTTATTTGAACCATTTGGGTACTTTTTTTTCTCTTTCAAGTGAATTGATTTTTAAAAACATTAATATTATTTTTATTTTAGCAATTTTTTCTAAAAATTAAATTTCAACATTTCTCTCCCTCCCACACATTCACACCCATTTAAAATGCAAACAATATGGTACAAATTATATATGTGAAATAATGCAAAATATTTCCATATTGATCAATTTCCCCTAAAAAAAAAACAAAGTTAGAAAACTATACTTCAATTTACAGTCAGAATTCTTTAGTTTGCTCTCTCTCTGTGGGTGAATGTTATTGTTTCATCATGAGCTCTTTGGAATTGTCCTAGATGGTTGTATTGTTCAGAGTAGTTAAAACTATCATTGTTGATCATCATTAAAACACTGCTCTTACTGTGTGCAATTATGTCCTGGTTCTTCTTACTTTGCTGTGCTGAAACCATCCCACTTGGCATTTTTTTTCCTGAAACCATCCCACTTGTCATTTCTTATAGCATAAAAGTACTTTATCACAGTCATATGTTACAAATTGTTCTGCAATTCCTCAACTGATGAGTATCTCCCAGATTTACAATTCTTTGCCACCACAAAAAAGAACTGCTATAAATATTTTTGTACATTTAGATTTTTTTTTTCTTTTTTCCTTGATCTCTTTGGGAATCAGACTTAGTAGTGACCTTACTGGGTCAAACTGTATTCACTTCTACATCCCATTGGGCATAGTTCCAAAATCGTTGGACAGTTCACTACTCTACCAGCAGTTCATCAGTGTACCTACATTTACTTCATTTCCTCCAACATTTGTCATTTCTGATAAATGTGAGGTGATACTTCAGAGTTGTTTTAATTTGTCTTTGGATATAGAGCATTTTTTCTTTTGTTTTAAATCATATTTTTTGCTTCAAATTTTTAGTAAGCAATATTTAACAAATTGTGATAAGATTTCCTAACGAAGAAAATCTAATAATCAGTGACCTGGTCGCTATACTCATAATCTCTTGGATAGTCATATTGGTAGTCTGCATGATGTTCATCTCGACATTCTGCCTGATAATTGTTATCACTGATTTCAGACCCATTTGTTCCTATTTCTTGTCTTCCATTATATATTACAAGTTCTGTTGGAGCAGCACAATATTTGGGATCATATGCTTGTTGTCAAAGCCCATAAACACTCATTCCTTTTTGGGAAGCAACTTTGTTGCTATCCATCTGTAGTGAAATTGCAGAGTTGTCCACTGGCTGTAATGTTAACTTCGGATCATAGATGTCTCTTCTGGTATCTGGTGCTTACGTTCAAGCCTGACAGGCTCCTTTGTTAGTACCCTTCTGCAGACTAATTGTTGTCTTGTCAAAATGCGTGTCAGTTTGCATTTGAGCATCATAAAGATGCCTCCTAGAATCATAGGCAGTCACTCTTGCCTGGCTGCCACATTTGTTGATTCCCATTTGCAAGTCAATTACACTTTGTCCTACTTTCAGCGTTCCTACATCAAAGCACCTTCCTTGCTTTTCTGCATATTTGACACCAATGTCAATAGTTGCATTGAATCCTCTTTTTAAAGCCAGACTTGCAAAAGTTACTAGTGTAGTATGAACTTGGGTTATATTTCCAATCTCAAAAAGATGATTTTCTTCAAAGATGCCATGAGGTTTCATACCATAAGCCTGAACAGCTTTGACAAAATTGCAGATGTTCTCCAACTGAGGCCAGTTTAATGAAGACTCATTGACTTTCTTCACTGAAGCTGGCTGGAGGTTGTTTATAAATTCACAGAGGATTATGCCATCTTGTAAGTCCAGCTGAAAGTTTGTTTCAATAGTCAAAAATGCAACTTCTATTCACTTGGGAAGGTATTCCTCTGCCTGATGATCGTATTAGGAGGAAATCTTGTTATTGACCTTGGCTTAGGGTTCAAAAGAAGGGCATTTGTGGAAGTGGGTCATGGCGTTTGTGGCTTGAGTCCAATCTGCCTTTCAGCATTCATGGCAGTGCAGACTGCCTCCCTTGCTGGGCCCCTAAAGGAGCAGCAGCTGCTGCTGCTTAGGAAGCTGTAGTGGTATCTTGGGAGAGAGAGCTAGGAAAGCAGTGCTCAGGGGTTGGGCCTTTAGGCTGTGATGGACTAGGCTAGACAGTGGAATACAGAATATTCTAATAGGGGATTGGATTCTCCTGCCCTACCCACTTCACAGTGCAGCAAATTCCAAGGAGATCTTTAGAAGTAGAGAGCACCAAGAACTTGGAGGTGGGGGAGGTGAGGAAAAAATAGGGTGTAGAAGATGACACTGAATGTGAGCTTTGGAGAAAGCTATGTTTCTTAATTTAAGGAAAAGGAAGGATTAGGGTATGTTTTTCATATGATTTTGCCTTCTTAAAAATGACTTTGTATCCTTTGACTATTTATCAATTGGGGGATGGCTCTTTTTTTTTTTTTTAAGAAATTTGACTTAGTTCTCTACTCAGTGTATATTTGAGAAATGAGTTCTTTATCAGAGATACTTGATTTAATTTGTTTTATATTGTTTCATCATTTATAATACTTTTCAGCAAAATGTAGTTTCTCTGGTTTGTCTCTTTTAATTAGTACTGTTTTTCCTTTTGTTTTGTCTCAAATCATGATAGCTACTCTAGCCTTTTATACGTCAGCTGCAGCACATTAGATTCTGATCCAGCCCTTTATTTTAACTCAGTGAATGTCCTTTAGTTTCAAGTATGTGTTTTGTAATCAACATACTAAATCATTTTTCTGTTTCCATTGTATGGGTGTACTTACTCCATTCACATTCACAGTTGTGATTACTAATTTTATATTTCCCTGGTCTTCTGTTTCTACCTTCCTCTCTCTTTTTATCATGTACTTCCTAAAAAAGTCTATTTCTAACCACTGCCTTCCTTAATCTACTCTCCCTTTTATTACACCCTCATTTTTTTAAAATTTCCTTCCCCTCCTATATCTACATTGTTTGAATTACATTTCTATGCACAACTGAGTTTGTGCATTTGTTCTCTTTGAAACAATTCTGAAAACAATGAGGTTCAAACATTGCCTCCCACTGCAACTCTATTTTCTCTTCCATTGCAAAAGCGTTTTCTTTCATGGCTCTTTTTGTGACAAAATTTTCTCCATTCTTCCTTTCCTTTCTCCTTTAACCCAATGCATCCTGCTGGCTCACCACTTCACGTTTTTTTTTGGAGATCATTGTAATATAATCAACTCAGAAGTATGTCTTCCATCTATGTGAACTCCTTTTAATTGTCCTAAAAATGATAAAGCTAGTAGGAGTCACATGTATCATCTTTCTACAAAGGAATGTAAACAGTTTGACTGACTTTATTGAGTCCCTTATGATTATTATTTCATATGTACCTTTGGATTGTTCTCTTGAGTCTTGTGTCTGAATGTCATTGTAAAGGTAGGCCAATCTAATATAATAAAAATGAAAATTCTGACTAAAGTAATTTACTTATTCGGTGCCATAATAATCAAACTATCAGATAATTATTTTCCAGAGCTAGAAAAAATTATATCAAAATTCATCTGCAAGAACAAAACGTCCAGAGCATCAAGGGAACTAGTAAAAAATAATTCTAGGAAAGGTGGCCTGGCTCTTCTAGAACTTAAATTGCATTAGAAAGCATCAATTATCAAAATCACTGGTACTGGCTAAGAAACAGAAGGGTAGACCAGTGAAATATACTAGGTACTGAAGAAACAGTAGTTAATGAATATAGCAATTTACTGTTTGAAAAAGCCAATCTGGGATAAGAACTCACTGTTCTACAAAAATTGCTGGGAAACTTGAATAACAATATGGCAGAAACTAGACATGGACCAATGCCTGACACCATACACAAGAATAAAGTCTAAATGAGTGCAAGATCTAGATATAAAGATTGATACTATAAACAAATTAGTGGAGCAAGGAATAGTGTGTTTATCAGATATGTGGAGAAGGGAAAATTCTTGGCTAAACAAGAGATAGAAAGCATTATGATGTACAAAATGGATGATTTTTATTATATGAAATTGAAAGTTTTGGCACAAACAAATCCAATGCAACCAAGAATAGGGGGGAAGCAGAAAACTGGGAAATAATTTTTGCAACTGGTGTCTGTGATAAAGGCCTCATTTCTAAAATATATAGATATTTGGGTCAAATGTACAATAATACAAGTCATTCCCCAGTTGATAAATGGTCAAAAGATATGAACAGGCACTTATCAGAGGAAGAAATTAAAACTGTCTGTAGTCATATGAAAACATGCTGTAAATCACTATTGATTAGAGAGATGGAAATCAAAACAACTCTGAGATACCACATTATGCCTAACAGATTAGCTAACATGACAGAACAGGATGATGATAAATATTGGAGAAGATGTGGGAGAACTGGAAAACTAATTCGTTGTTGGTGGAGAGATGAGCTGAGCCAACCATTCTGGAGAGCAATTTGGAACTATGTCCAAAGGGCTATAAAAATGTGCATACCCTTTGACCCAGCAATACTGTTTCTAGGACTGTATCCCCAACAGATCATCAAAATCGGACAGTGTCCCACATCTATAAAAATAGTTATAGCAGTACTTTTTGTGGTGGCCAAAAACTGGAAATCAAGGGCAAGCCCATTAATTGGGAAATAGCTGAATAAATTCTGGTATATGAATGTAATGGAATATTGTTGTGATGTAAGAAATGATGAACAGGAAGACTTCAGTGAGTCCTGGAAAGTATAATATGAACTGATGCTGAACGAAAGGAACAGAACCAGGAGAATTTTATGCGCAGCAACAAGGACAGTGTGCGAGGATTTGTTCTGGTAGACTTAGAACTTCATTGCAATGCAAGGATTTAAAAAATTCCCAATGATCTCTTAAGGCAAAATTCCTTCCACATCCAGGTAAAGAACTATGGAACTCGATGGCAGAATGTAGCAGATCATTTACTTTTGTGTTACGTTTTGGTTTGTTATATGATTTCTCTCATTCTTTTTAATTCTTCTATGCAATATGATTATGGAGAAAATGTACTTAATAGGAATGTATGTGTAGAACCTATATAAAATCGTACGCCATCTCAGGGAGGGAGGGCTTAGGGAGGGGAAAAATCTAAGTTTTGTGAAAGTGATTGCAGAACACTGAAAACAAATAAAATGATTTTAAAACAGACTAGGTCTGTCCATATCACCCTTCCGTTCAATGCACTACAGTGGCTCCTTATTAACTCCAGGATCAAATATAAACTCCTCTGTTTGGCATTAAGAGGCCATCATAGTTTATCCCTTTAATGCTTTTCATACACTGAACTATCCATATGCACTGGACTACCTCACCCATAATACTCCATCTCCCTCCTTTGTGCCTTTATACTGAGTTCCAACCATTCCTGGAATGCTGTGCTCCCTCACATCTGCCTTAATTTTCCTTGAATTATTTTAAGATCCCGTTCAAGCACCAGTCCAGGAAACTTTGTTCGGTACCCTCAGTTGCCATTGCTTGAACCCTCTAAAGTTATCTCTCATTTATGCTCTATATACCTTATACAGTCGATCCTCAACATTCATACATTTAACTTTTATTCCTTGAAACATTCAGGTGATTTTATGAATAGCATCATTATCACTTTTGAATAGGCAACTATGTACATTTGCAGGTATGCACAGAAAAGGAAAATAAATGAGAATCAGGATGTTGAGTTTGGTATGAGCAGCTGGCATCCTATGAGATGCTTCACCAGTCTTGTTCAATCTATCATTATAAATAGAGAATTTCCCAAATATCCTTTGTTTATTTTAATTTGTGCCTTTGAAACTCAAGTTTTTGTATTACAGTTATAGCCCTGAAGTGTAGTGCAAGTCCTTTTCATCTCTAATGACAAGCATGCATGGTACTAACTAATCCATAATTTGTTATATCTACAAAGTATTTATGGTACTGTAGATTTCATGTGTTGTAAAAAGTGAATTTTGTAAAAAATCAACATTTTATTGAGGTCTTAGCACAAAAGTTCACAGATATTACTTGAGAGAAATGTTTTGCATATTACCAATTTTATTTTCTGGGTTACTTCATAGTTACTATGTAGGAAAAAATAATGTTTTGTTGTAAAGAATTGTATGGATATAAGTGTATTTGCAGCACTCTCTAGAGAACGATTATAGTATTTTGGTGGTCACCGGAACCTAACCCCTTATTTGCCATAGGTACAATGTATCAATACTTGCATTTTTACTTTTGTGCCTTTTTCTAGGAATGTTACCCCCAAGAAAGCTGAGGATTTAGTATGTGTGCCTATTTAATTTTCATGCTGTCTCCCTCAGTAGAATGTACATAAAGTAGAGGATACTTGAAGGCAGGGACTATTTTTTTTCTTTCTTTGTACTCCCATTGCTTAGCACAATTCTGCCCCATAGTAAGTTCTTAATAAATATTTCTTGACTGACTGACCTCTCCGTGCCACAGCTTCCTCCACTATGAAAACAAGGCATTGGACTGGATCAATGAGCCAAACGAAACGTAAGTATAAAGTGACAGAAATTTTCCAAAGTACTGGGGATACAAAGAAAAGGGGGGAAAGAGCCTCCCACATCAGGAAGCTTATCTTTTAATGAAGAAGATCATACACAATATATGGAAAGTAACCTTATAACTGGGGCTCTTAATCTTTTTCTGTGTCAGGAACCCATTGGGAAATCTGATGACATACATCTACTGCAGCAACATTCTGCCAAAACCAGCAGCTAATAATTTTTTGACTCATTTTGATATGGCATATTGGAAATTCTTTTCTGAATCTGACTTTTTCCAAGAGGGAAGAATGAACTTCTGTGTAAGGTAAAAGCATGTGGAGAGAAAAGAAGACACAACTTTACCTCAGAGTTTATGATAGTGAAGGAAAAAAAAATGAAACGTAGTTCAATGGATAAGAGATTCCTAGAGTATCTAAAGATGGTGTCATCCACATGGGAGACACTGGGGGCATTTTTCTGGGAGAGAGGAGAACCTGCACATACCTAAATACAATGACTATCAGGTATTGAGAAGTAGCCTCTTTCTATTAGTTGCATAGGTAGAACTGCATGCATCTTAAAACATGTCTAACTAAGCACAATTTATCTTTCAAGCATATGGGCCTAGGGTGAAGGAATCATTTACACTGAGTAAATAATTAGCGTGGGAAGGGTGAGGGCCTAAGAGCCACCTTCCCCTCACCCACCTTAAGTCATGTGACCTGTAATTATGAGAAAAGTTAGAAACAAGCAAAGAATTGGGGATTTGGGGGAAAGAGAAATGGATTGCATTTAGTTATATTGGCGAAAGACAGAGGCTCAAAGAAAGGGTAAGAGTAAGGAGAAGTCTTTATATGAATTGATGAGAAAAGAAAGCAGAGCTATTTAATTCTTATTTTGCTTCTGTTTTTCTTGGGAAAATAGGATGATCTCTGGACCAAAAATGACAGGGGAAAATGCGTCTGGAGTCAGGAAAACCTTAGTTCAAATCCAGTGTTAGACACTGAGTGACCCTGGACAAAACACTTAATCTGTTTGCATCAGTTTCCTCAGTTGTAAAATGAGTCAGAGAAGGAAATGTCAAACCACTCTACTATCTTTGCCAAGAAAGCCCTAAATTCTGACTTCCATTCAACAAGCATTTATTTTTCTCCTCCTGTCCCCTCCCAATTTTAAATAAAAACTGTTATAACAAACAATAATTCGCATTACCATATGCATCACGATATAAATAAAGAAAACATGATGGTTCCTATTCTCAAGAGGATATTTTAATATACATATATAATATATATAATTTAATAATTGTAATATGGTTATTTAAGACATAAATAGGCTCGGAAAAATGCAAGTGGGGTTAGAGGAAGAACCCTGGAAAGCAGATGGGGGAAAGGGAGGACTAAAGTATCTAGACAGGGGCAAAGCTGCTGGTATAGAGGTATAACAGTCCAGAGAGTGAATTAAGAGAATGAGGTGAGTGTGACTGGGGCCTATAATGAAGTAGTCATCCTTACCAGCCAGAAACTCACCAATCAGTAGACCAGACATTTGGGTGGGGATAGCCCAAAGGAAAAAGCAAGATATATAAGGCAGAGGACTGCCCGAATACCCTAAGCCAGCCACAGTTCTATTGTTGCAATACTAGTAAAATGATTGCTAATGGTTGGTTGGTTGTTGTCCTTTGTCTTCGAAGAGGACCAAAATGACATCACCATGGTGAAGTGAAATTTCGGTGTATCTGACTGTGACTGATAAGACAAATACGAGCTAGGAATGCTCTACCACAGGTTGGACACAAAGAGTTTGTGTGAGTATTTGGGTTGGATATCCCAAATTTGCACATCCTACGATTACTTTGTGCTATCTCAATTCTGCTTTGCTTAAAGAGCACAGCACCCTTTCTGAGGTGCACACGCCATACTGAGCAGTCCTGTGCCAATGTCTCTAATGTTCTATAGTCAAATCCAAAGTTCTTGAGAGATACCTTAAGACTCTCCTTGTATCGTTTCTTCTGGCCACCATGTGATCGCCTGCCCCATGAGAGTTCTCCATAAAATAGTCTTTTTGGCAAGCATACACTTTGCATTTGAATAATGTGACCAACCCATCATAGTTGCGCTCTCTGAAGCATAGTTTCAATACCTGGCAGTTCAACTCTAGCAAGGACTTCAATGTTTGACACCTTATCGTGCCAGGTGATCCTCAGAATCTCCCTAAAACAGTTCAAATGGAAGAGACTCAGTTTCCTAGCACTGGTACACTGTCCATGTTTCACAAACGTATAACAATGAGGTCAGCACAATAGCTCTGTAGAATTTCAGTTTGTTAATCAGTCTAATACCTCTTCTCTATCAAACTTTTCTTTGGAGCCTCCCAAACAGTGAGCTATCGCTGTCAATACGTGCACTAACCTCATTGCCAATATGTACATCCCTGGAATATATGCTACCAAGGTAAGTGAACTTATCTACAGCATTCAAAACTTTTCCATTTGTTGTAACAGATGGTTACACATATGAATGGTGTGGTGGTACCTGATGGAACACCTTTATTTTCTTGGTGTTAATTATTAGGTCAAAATTAGCACAGGCAACAGAGAATTGGTCCATCTTTTGTTGCATCTCAGCTTCAGAGGCTGCATTGAGTGCACAATCATTTTCAAACAGAAAATCATGCACCAACACTCCCTTCACTTTGGTCTTGCCTTGTAGCCCTTTCAAATTGAAGAACTTGCCATCAGCGCAGTAGTCAGTCTTCATGTCGTGTTCATCCTTATTGAAAGCATTTGTCAACATGACTGAAAGCATCATGCTAAAAAGCACAGGAGCAAGCACACAGCCCTGTTTTGCTCTATTGATGACTAGGAAGGCACGAGAACATTATCCACTATCCAGAATCTGGGCAAACATGCCATCATGAAATTGATGTACAATGTTGATGAACTCCTCTGGGCAACCAAATTTTGACATAATTTTCCTTAAGCCCTCACAATTAACTGTGTCAAAGGCCTTGGTCAGATCTACAAACATTGTGCACAGACCTCTGTTATGCTCCTGGCATTTCTCCTGGAGTTGTTGGGCATCAAACACTATATCAACTCTTCCTCATCCCTTTCTGAAGCCACACTGTCTCTCAGGTATATGACCACCTTCCAGGTGAAGGATCAACCTATTAAGGAGGACTCTAGCAAGAATTCTTTCAGCAATGACTAAGAGAGAGAGAGATCCCCTGTGATTGTCCCAAGACAATCTATTCCCTTTACCCTCATACAGATGGACAATGGAGGCATCCTTGAACTCCTGGGAGATAACCTCCTCTTGCCATATAACCTGGAAAATTTCAATCAGTTTTTCTGTGAGCAATGATCCCCCTGCCTTATAAATCTCAGCTAGAATAGAATCAGCACCACGTGCTTTGCCACATGAAAGGAGCCTAATGGCCCTCCAAATCTCCTCTTCAGTTGGAAGTTCAGCTAAGGAGGGATTGACTTCAAAACTGAGGTAAATGGTCAATGGTCTCAGCATTGATTGATGATGGTCTGTTGAGAACACTTTGGAAGTGTTCAGCCCATCACTCTAGGATCATGTCCTTATCACTAATCAATGTGATTCCATTAGCACTGAGTAGTTGTGATGCACCATAGGATTTTGGTCCATAAATATCTTTCAGGGAACCATAAAAGTGTTTTGGATTGTTGCTATCAGCATAAAACTGAATTTCATCTGCCTTCTTACTGAGCCAGGAATCCTGCATCTCTCTAAGCTTTGCTTGTACTTTGCTTTTGGTGGAATTAAATGCTGCCTTCTTAGAGGTGGATGAACTATCCTTCTGGTAAATCCTGTGGAGTTCTCATTTTTCATTTGGCAGCTTCTGAATTTCCCCATCATTTTCATCAAACCAGTCTTGGTGTTTGTGAGTCCTCTGACCCAGATGATCAAATGCAGCTCTGTATACCAAATCTCTGAAAGCTGCTCACTCCTTTTTTGCTCCACTGTTGCCAACTGTGTGCTGAGTCAACTTTCCCTCCAAGTCAGCAACAAACTGTTCATGCTCAGAGAAGAGCTCTAATTTGCTGACATTAGTTTTTTCTGGTAGTCATTTTGCCTTGGGGGCAGCGCTTTTGATGAATGCGAATATTTAGCTTGGAAAGGATAAATCTATGATCAGTCCAGCACTCTGCACCACACATTGCCTTTGTCACACTCACATCTTATCTGTCTCTTCTCCTTATAATTACATAGTAAAACGGTGGCTAAGAAGCATATAGAAAAAGAAGCAATGCTTAGAGAGAGGCAGAGAAAGAGATAGAGACAGAGACTAGGTGAACATTCAGAATAAGGCATGACAACAAAATCTTATTTTTTAATCACATATTAAACAGTTAAATGAAGGGAATGTTGCAGCTATATATCACTTAGATATTGGAAAAATTTTTATAAAATCTTTCAATATATCCTCATGAAAAATATGAAGAGATGTAGCCCAGATAATACTACAATTTAGCTGGATTAGGATATCTTTGAATGGCAATTATTATATATCCTCTCTTTTCTAGGTTAAACATGCCCAGCTCCTTCAAATGTTCTCCTCTAGATACTGCCCACCTTATCAATGGCCTTTTAAACCAGTAGTGCCTAGAACTGAACAGAACATTCTAAACAAGGTCTGACTGACTTGGCAGAATGCAGTAACATTATCACTTTCCTCTTTCAGGAAAGTATGCTACAGAAGATTCCACTAGCTTTTTTGACTAAGGCCTCACATTGATGAATTATTTTGAGCTTGGAGTCCACTAAAAGTCCCAGATATTTTTCAAAACAACTGTTGTCTATCCAGGACTCTCTCATCTTGTCTTAATGAAGCTGAATCTTCGTTACTTGACATTTATCTCTATTGAATTTCATTGCATTAACTTTAGAAAAATGCCTTAGTTTGTCAAGATCATTTTAGATCTTGGCTCTATAATGCGATATGTTACTTTTCTGTCCAGCTTTATACTATTTGAAAATTTTGATTAAGATGTCATTTATATCAAGCTTTTAACCATTTAGTCATTAGCAAAAAGGTTAAATAGCGCAGACCTCCTCCCCTCTAGACACTGAATAACTAGTCAATCAATAAACTTTCATTAAGTTTGTGTTATATTCCAGGCACTATATTAGGTCCTGAGAATATAAAAACAAAGTGAAATAGAGGTTATGTAGTTTTGGACCTGGGTTCATGAAGATCTGAGGTTAAATTCTGCTGCAGACATTTCCCAACTAGCCATTATAAAAAAAAATTACTTAATATCTCTCAGCCTCAGTTTCCTCATCTGTAAAATGGGGGTGATCAAAGAGTACTTACTTTGTGATCAACAAACGAGATAACATATGAAAAGCTCTTTAAAATCTTATTTCACCATAAAATGCAATAATAATAAAATATTATTAATATTGTCTAATTTGGAAGGATTCATCCAGTGAAATATCCTTGGAATATACCCTTGGACCAGAGCTACTTAGCATTTTTTTCAAGGCTTGTATATGTGCGTGTGTGTGTGTGTGTGTGTGTACACACATACAATATTTCTGTATGTGTGTGCATATATACACACATATAATATATATGTGTGTGTACATATATATATACATATATATGTATGCACACACACCCGTAAATACATATGCAGAAACACATACATACATAACAGGTCATCAAATTTCTAAGTGACACAAAACTTGAAAGGGGAGCTAATATGCTGAGGATAGAGTTAGGAATTTTTAAAAATCTTTAAATGAAAGGACATTTGGCTATACCTAATAAAATGAAATTTAATAGGTATAATCACCTACACTTGTATGAAATGGCAGGCGGGCATATGACTAAACAAAAGTTGTCTGAAGAAAAGCATTTGAGGTTTTCATGGATTGCAAACTCAATATTTGTTAACAATGCAATATACTAGTTTCAAAAGCTAATTCTATTGCATTGATTCATAGTAAACTTGGTAGGTGATAGTCCTAGTGCCCTGATTAGATACTTTCTGAAGTATTATATTCTGCTCTGTTTATCACATTTAAGAAAATAGGTCAATAAGCTAGATTTTTCCCAGGAGAAAACAATCAGAATGCTGAAAGGTCTCAATTCCAAGTCATATGAGGATAGGTAAAGGAAATATTGACATATAACCTGAAGAAAAGATTTATGGGAGACCAATTATAGTTATACTCAAATATTTGAAATAACTATCATATGGAAGAGGAATTAAGCTTATTCTGTTGGGCCCCCCCAAAATTAAAAGCAGTGAATGGAGAATGTTAAGAGGCAAAATTTGATATGATATTCAAACAAAAATCTTTTCAAAACAGTTATAGTTATCCTAAAATGAAATGGGCTTGAGGTTAGGAGCTCGAGTTCATTGGAAGTCCTCAAACAAATACAATCTTCTATCGTATATGGCATTGTGGAAATTACTTCTCAGACATGGGTTATAAAAGATTATTGAGGTCTTTTCCAACTCCAAAAATCTGTGAACTTCAAGAAAGAATTGTAAAACATAATATGCAAATGATTAAAGGTAAATTTAGTTATGCTATTAATATTATTAGACTACAAAATATTCATTTAGAAATTATTATTATGTATTAAAGTATAATACCTCTATTTTCATCTGTCTTTCCTATTATAAAGATTCCCAAAGGTGAGAATCTCTCAATTGTTTTCCAAGTGATGGAATTCTTTGTTGTGCCTAACTTAAGTTGACATTAATCAGATAAACTTTTCTCTTGCTCTTATCCCAAATCGAAAAGGACAACATGTGTGCTTTTTTTTCTGTGCCTAATATATTGTATTTTATTGTAACAATCATTGCAAACATATGATATGGTTTTGATATCAAAACATTAAATGAGATCTAATGGATATATTAACTAGAAACAAATAAAAAGCCTTTCATTTAATAATAATCTCTCTACAGAATTGATGATGTGCATAGATGGTTAAAACTGTTTCATGAGGGCTGATAATGATAAAAATGTTTTTAGAATGATCCTTTTGGTTCTTTCCCCTTACCACAGTTACACTATTTAGTTCAATTTAGTCATCACTTCCTACAGCACTGCAGCTTCCCAAGGAAATGAAAAATAAATACCTAGAGGTTTGATTGCTGTGACAAATTTACAATCTGTGATAAGTCCCCCTGGGTTAGTGACTTCATTGTATGAAACTTGGTTCAGCAAATTGCTAATGAGGTATCTGGGGATGTCTCATACTGAAAAGAAATCCTCCAAGTCAGTAGTTTTAGTGGTTTTCCCCCCTGATCACCCTGCTTTACCACATAATGCACTTTCTGAACTTAAAGTCCCATTTTGTATCAACATTCATACCTCCTAAAGGCTCCCCATGGAAACCCATTTATTGCACAAAATACAATCATAAAGGTCCAATGCTGGAATCCTAAACCAGCAAAAAAAAAATGGTTAGATCTAGCTGTATATTCAGGAACCCAAGAGAAATGTGTTTTTTTTTTTAATTTTGATTTTATATGCAGCAGTTCCCTCATATACCTGTTTGTTTTTGCAGATTTAAATGTTTCCATAGTTTTATATAATATACTCTACCCTGACTTTTAAAAATTGTATTTTAATATGATATGTGAAGATTTTCCAAGCACTTTACATGCATTGTATCATTTATTCTTACAAAAAAAACTTTGCGATTTTTTTATTTCTCACATTTCTCACTTCTTTGAGCTGAAGAATTAGGGCAGGTAAGTGAAGAAATATATATAGTACCAGACTTAGAGTCAGGAAAATCAGTCTACATTCTGCCTCAGACACTTGCTAACTATGTGACCTTGGGCACAAAATTTAACTTATTTCAACTTCAGTTTTCTCATCTGTAAAATGAGATGGTATAGTGGAAAATACATTGAATTTAGAATCTGTAAACCTTGTTTTTGAACCTTGTATGTGTTTATGATTTACTGCCTCTTTGGCCTTCAAGAATTCATTCTTCTCTAAACCAATTTCCTCATCTATAAAATGGAGATAATAATACGTATTGTAATTACCTCATATGAGAAAAATTTATGCAAATTCTTTTACTATTAAAAAGTTGAGTAAACATTTATTATTATGTTCGTATTAAAATGGAATGCTCACCTTTTTCAACCATTCACTTCTTAATACAAATCACCTTCTCAGATAATCAGCAACTCAGTCACCCGGCAACACCAAAAGGAATTGATTAGAGGTTTAGGAATGTTTGTTGAATTATGATAGTCTCCAACGTAAAATATGTATTACCGGCCTAATATATAAATTCTTGTATAATCTACCTCCAGCCTACTTTTATGTGTTTAATGTGTATTATACTGCTTTACTCACCATATGCTCAGATAAAGTGATCTACTTTGTGCTCTTAGAACTTATTATATTTCTTATTTCTGTTGACCTTGAGATTCACATATATAATGCTAGCTAGCATTTAAATAACCTTATAAGACTTTCAAAGAATTTTACAAATATGATCTCATTTTATTCTCGCAAAATCCTAGGAGATAGGTATTATTATTAAGCCCCTTTTAGAGATGAGGAAACTGAGGCTAACAGAGGTTGAGTGACTTTCCCACGATCACTTATATGAGATGAGATTTGAATTCAAGTCTTCCTGATTCCAGGTCCGGCATAATATCTCCTGTGGCACCTAGCCTTCTTTACACAGGCCTGGAATGTAATCCCCCCTTGGCATCATCTGTTCTGATCCCTAGTCTACTTCAAGGTTCAGTTCATGGGTCACATGAAGTCTTCCCCAATTCCCCCATTTTAAGTTCTCTCTCTCTCTCTTTCTCGCTCTCTCTCTCTCAGCTTCAGTTAGGTTGCTTTCTTGCCTTGTGAGTCGAAAGTGAGTGCCTTATATTATAATTAGTCTAGCCATTTCCTAATGACCATCTATTTTTTTTTTATTGCATTCACAGTTGCTTATTTGTTTCAGTTTCCCTTGTGCTAAGTACAGTGTCTGACACATAGTAGGCCCTTAATAAATGCTTAGTGATTAAATGATTTCTAGTTCATCACCACTTCAAAAAGTATTGCTATGAATATTTTGGTGTATATAGAACGGATAAGTTCAAGACCTATATGCCCATATGAGATGGTGGTAGCAATAGACATCTTACAGTCATAGTATCTAATTATTAAAGTAACTCCAGAGATAAACTAGTTCATCCTAATGTTTTCATATGTGAGAAAAATTGGTCTAGAAAAATAAGGTATCTTAACCAATATGAAGCAGGTATCAAGTTGAAAAGCTGAGAATTGAACCCAGGGCCCCTAACTTCAACTCCAGGATTCTCTTTGTGACATCAATTTGAAAATAATTTAGACCTTAGTCAGAGATATTTTCCACTGAATGTTAATCTTCCCTTGCACCTGAAGATTCTTCTCAATAAATTGCCTAGAGCTTCTTTCACATCCTTATTTCTCAAGGAGTATATGAAAGGATTGAGTGTAGGGGTCACAACACCATAGAAAAGTGCCAAACATTTAAGTTGATCCCTGGTGATAGAAGAAGGGGACTGGAGGTACATACTAATTGCGGGGCCATAGAACAATAAGACAACAATGAGATGGGAAGAACAGGTTCCAAAGGCTTTCTTTCTCCCCTCAGGAGACTGAATTTTCATAATCGCCTGCCCAATGTAGGCATAGGAGGTAATAACTAAGGCCAAAGGAATAGCAAGGAAAATATACAGACCACAGAAAGCCCAAGTTCATTAGAACTCTTGTCACCACAGGCAGCTTTGATAGGTACAGGAATCTCACACACTATGTGATCTAATTCACTGTGTCCACACATTGGCAGCTGCAATGTCAATGTAGCCTCAGACACAGAATAAGTTAGACTACTTAACAATACAATGGAAACGAGTAAGATGCAGATCCGATGGTTCATGATAAGGGTGTAGTGAAGTGGTTTGCAGATAGGCACATAGCGATCCAGAGACATGACAGCTAGGAGAAGACACTCTGAGGCTCCCATAAAATGGAAGAAGTAAAGTTGAATGGCACATCCCATATAACTAATTGTCTTCTTTGAAGTTCCCAAATTGAACAAAAGCTGGGGAACAATGCTTGTGGTATAACAGATGTCCACAAAGGAGAGATTAGAGAGGAAAAAATACATGGGGCTGTGGAGGCGGTGGTCCAGCCTACAGACTAGAATAATGGAGATGTTGCCCAGCAGAGCCAAGGGGTAGATGAAGAGGAGAATGAGGAACAGAGGAAGCTCCATCCATGCATGGTTTGAGAAACCTAATAAGATCAACATTTATGGAAGACTTTCATTGCTCCCTGAAATGATCCTGAGTAACCTGCATCTGTGGGAATCAACAGGAACAGAATCAGATCAAAGCAGTCAGAATTTTTTAAAAATACTGTTTCATAGCCAAAATAGCTGTCAAGTACTTAGGATTTTAAAATATATCTATAAGTGAATAATTGTGGCTCTCTAGACTCACTTATAACGAAGAAGAATTCTTACTGAAACATATCCATCAAGCAGCTTGAACATCTTTAAAGATGGGGAACACACTGCTTCCTGAGGTAACCAGTTTCATTTTAGTCATTCATCTCTTATCTCTGGTCAAGGTAATCAATGACAAATTTTTGTGCAAAATGAACATGTTCTTATTCTTTTTTTACAGTTTATTTTTATTTTTAATGTTTATTTATTTATTTTTAGATTTCAGCATTCATTTCCACAAAACTTTGAGATTCAAATTTTCTTCCTTTCTTTCCCCTCCCCCCAACCCATAAGGCCTTACATTTTGATTACTCCTTCCCTCCATATGCCCTCCCTTCTATCACATCCCTCCCTTCACTTATCCCCATCTTCTCTCTTTTCTTGTAGGGCAAGATAGATTTCTATACACCATTACCTTTGTTACTTATTTCCCAGTTGTATGCAAAAACAATTCTCAACATTTGTTCCCAAAACTTTGCCTTCCAACTTCTCTCCCTTCCTCCCTCCCCACCCATCCCCACTGAGAAGGCAAGCAATCCAACATAGGTTATATATGGGTAGTTTTGCAAAAGACTTCCATAATAGTCATGTTGTGTAATACTAACTATATTTCACTCCATCCTATCCTGCCGCCATTTGTTCTCTTCCCTCTTTTGACTTTATCCCTCCCCAAAAGTGTTTACTTCAAAGTGGGAAAACTAGGTGGTGCAGTGGATAGAGCACCAGTACAGGAGTCAGGAGGACCTGAGTTCAAATCTCACCTCAGACACTTGACACTCACTAGCTGTGTGACCTTGCCAAGACACTTAACCCCAATTGCCTCATTCTGGGTCATCTCCAGTCATCCTGATGAATAACTGGTCACTGGATTCAGATGGTTATGGAGGAGAAGTGAAGTGGGTGACGTGCACAGCCCTCCCTCACTCAAAACAACGTCAAGTGCAAGTCATGTCATTATTTCTCTGATGGCATGTTCTTCTTCAGGCAATGAAGGACAAATACACTTATAAATACTCCTGCCTGTGATTGTCTCTTCTGTCTATCATCCACCCCACCCCACTTGTCCCCTTCTCCCCTACTTTCCTGTAGTGTAAGATAGATTTTCATAGCAAATTGAGTAAGCATATTATTCCCTCCTTAAGTCAAATGTGAAGAAAGTAAATTTCACTTCTGCTTCTCTCTCTCTTCCTCCCTTTTCTCCTCCATTGAAAAAGGTTTTTCTTGCCTCTTTTATGAGAGATAATTTGCCCCATTCAATTTCTTCCTTTCTCTTTCTTCTCCTCATATATATACAAATATGTGTGTGTGTGTGTGTGTGTGTGTCTGTGTGTCTGTGTATAATCCCTCCAGCTACCCAAATACTGAGAAAAGTCTCAAGAGTTCCAAATACTATCTTTCCATGTAGGAATGTGAACATTTCAACTTTAGAAAGTCCCTTATGATTTCTCTTTCCTGTTTACATTTTCATGCTTCATTTGATTCTGGAGTTTGAACATTAAATTTTCTATTCAGTTCTGGTCTTTTCACCAAGAATGCTTGAAAGTCCTCAGTTTTACTGAATGACCATTTTTTCCCTTGAAGTATTATACTCAGTTTTACTGGGTAGGTTATTCTTGCTTTTAATCCTAGTTCCTTTGACTTCTGGAATACCATATTCTAAGCCCTTCAATCCCTTAATGTAGAAGTCCTTAGCTGTTGTGCTATCCTGATTTTATTTCCACAGTACTAGAATTGTTTCTTTCCAGATGCTTGCAGTATTTTCTCCTTGACCTGGGAACTCTGGAATTTGGCTGCCATATGCCTAGGAGTTTTTCTTTTCAGATCTCTTTCAGGAGGTGATTAGTGGATTCTTTCAATATTTATTTTGCCCTCTGGTTCTAGAATATCAAGACAGTTTTCCTTGATAATTTCATGAAAATGATGTCTAGGCTCTTTTTTGATCATGGCTTTCAAGTAGTCTCATAATTACTAAATTGTGTCTCCTAGATCTATTTTCCAGATCAGCTGTTTTACCAATAAGATATTTCACATTATCTTCTATTTATTCCTTCTCTTAGTTTTGTTTTGTAATTTCTTGGTTTCTCATAAAGTCACTAGCTGTCAACTGCTCCATTCTAGTTTTTAAAGAACAATTTGCTTCAGTGAGCTTTTGAACCTCCCTTCCCATTTGGCTTATTCTGCTTTTTAAAGCATTCTCTCCTCATTGACTTTTTGGATTTCTTTTTCCATTTGAGTTATTCTATTTTTAAAGGTGTTATTTTCTTCAGCATTTTTTCGGGTATCCTTTAGCAAGTTGTTGACTCACTTTTCATGATTTTCTTGCATCACTCTCATTTCTCTTCCCAATATTTCCTCTTCCTCTCTTACTTGATTTTCAAAATACTTTCTGAGCTCTTCCTTGGCCTAAAACCATTGAATATTTATTTTGGAGGTTTTGGATGCAGAAGCCTTGACTTCCTGTGATGGTGAACATTGTTCTTCCTTTTCCAAAAGGATGGAAGAAAATACCTGTTAATCAAAAGAGTAGCCATCTATAATCTTATTTTTTCCCTTTTTTGGACATTTTTCCAGTCAATTACTTTACCTTTGAGTCTTTTGTCAAGAAGAGGGTATACTCTGGTGACCTGGATGTTCTCAGTTCCTCCAATGTGGCACATTCAAGGGAGAGGAGTTTACTCCTTTCCTGGCCTGCACACTGTTCTGGGAGCAACCAAAAAATTTTTTGCCCATAATCTGCAAGTAGAATTCCCTCTCCACAACTGACTCCAGCTCCACCACACCAGCACTCCTCCTCATCCCAGGGCCATGCTCAGGGCTGAGATTTAGATCTGCAACTCAATCCCCAAAGGGCTTTGGTCTTAAGACACAAAAATTGAGGCTACTGCTGCGGTGGTTGCTGCTGCAGTAACTGCTACTGGCAGTCCAGACCTTGTTCCCTTCTCCTGGGTGAAGGAATTTTCTCAGTGATCTTTGAAGCTGTCTTTGGCATTTGTTGGTTGAGCAATCTGGGAAGTGCTGCTGCTGCTGGCTCCCTGAAACCTGTTCTGCATCCTGTCCTTGCTGCAGCAAGTAGCCCACACTGGACTGTGCTCCATTCCACGCCTGGTGTGATAGACCTTTCCTGTTGGCCTTCCAGGCTGTCTTGGGGTGGAAATCTCTTTCATGCTGTCATTTTTTGGCTTCAGCTGCTCTAAATTTTGTTTAGAGTCATTTTTCACAGGTACTTCATGGGCTATGTGAGGGAGTTTATACAGGTTCGTCTCTCTACTCTACCATCTTGGCTCTGCCTTGCTCATGTTGCTATTCTTAATCCACAATTTTGCTACTTTTATATCAAAGATTAAAGAATAGTCTTCACAGAGACCTCTTTTCCAATTCCCCATTTCTCTATTAAACTAGAGAAGAGTACTCTCAAATTCTCTTCAAAGTGAACAGTCAGAAGGGAATTTCTTTTAAGGATAAGCTGTTTACATTCTTATGTAAAGGGAGAAAGAAGAATTATCTTAGAATCCTAATGTCGTAGGGGGTCTTAGAGGTAAGTAATTGAGGCAGAAGCCCTATAATTTTACTATGTTCCGAAGATACTATGGGAAAAAATTGAAAAACGGGGAGAATTAATACTTCAACTAAAAGTAGGAGAAAAGATGAGGGAATTTAAGACGCATAATCAGATTCTGCAAGTAAACCTGTATGGATAGAGTGAGGGGAGCAGGTGTTATTTGAATTTCACTTTCATCTAAACTGGTAAAATGATAGCAAAACACACACGTACATGCATGCATGCACAAGCACGTGTGCACAAAACTTAGCACGGAAATAAATTCAAGTCAGCAAGGAAATGGATAGGAGCAGAAAGGGGGAAAGAGAAATTTAAGACTGTAGTTAAATTCAGGGAGTAATTAATCATAAGCAAAATACATCACATGCTTAGAAAGGGAATGGTAAAAGGATGGTTGAAGGGGGATAAAAGTAATTTAGAACAGAGAGAGGAATACAGATGAGAGACAGAATAAGAGAACAGAATAGGGAGAAATAAATGTAAATCTATTATCACTTTAAAGTGTAAATGCAATGAACTCAATCATTAAATAGAAGATGTAAGCAAAATAAATTGGAAAACAAAATCCAATGATATGTTGTTTAGGAGAAACTAAAACTAACATGGAGGAAAAGCAGAAGGTAGAGCAAATTCCATTATGTGTTAGTTCAAAGCAAACAAATAAAAAAAAAGCATGGATAGCAATTATGATTTCAGATAAGGAAATAGAAAAATATAGACTTAATTAAAAAGACGAAAGATTTTTTTAAAAGATTTTTTTTAAAAAAGATTAACAGGGAAACGACCTTGTGGCAAAAGACAACATAAATGGTGGATTGATTTAAATACTTAATACATATGAACCCAATGATTTAGTTTCTTGGAAAAAATCAAATGAATTGTAAGAAGAAATAAAGA
The DNA here is from genome assembly GCF_028372415.1 of Notamacropus eugenii. Classification (NCBI taxonomy): domain Eukaryota; kingdom Metazoa; phylum Chordata; class Mammalia; order Diprotodontia; family Macropodidae; genus Notamacropus; species Notamacropus eugenii. The sequence continues at coordinate 82,238,502 of NC_092873.1, read as the reverse complement.
ATGAAGCTACCATTATCAAGTATTTTAATTTTCTACTCTGAGCATTAGATAAGTCTATTCAAAAATACACACGAAATAAGGTAAGTACCATAATAGAATTTCAGAAAAATTAGATATGGTAGAACTCTGGTAATTATTAAATGGAAAAAGAAACATGTAAAGATATAGATACCTATACCTCTGTGTGTGTATTTCTCAATTGCTTGCGGCGCATTTAACATCAGTCATGTTTTAGAATATAAAAACGTCACAAATGGAGAAAGGCAAAAAAATTATGACAGCATTTACTAATCAGTAAATTTACCATTTTCCAGACTATTATAATAAAATTATGTAAAATAAAATACTACTGATGGAAAGCACTAAAAATCCACTGGAGGCTGAATAACTTAATTCTAAAGAATATCTATTTCAAATAAGAAATAATTGAAATAATAGATATGTTTGTTAAGAATAGTGACAATCAGACAACCTTCCAAATTTTAGAGATGCAACCAAAGAAAGCTTAAAAAAGTCTGAGGACTGCCACTGGGACCATCACCAATCATCCTGATCTTTATCTTGCCACTAGATGGCTCTCGAAAAGTAAGTGATTTTGGTGACTGCACAATCCTCCTTCACTTAAATTAAACTCACTTGCAAATCATGGCATCATTTTCGTGATGGCATGGTCCTTTTTGAGAATGAAGGACCAAAAGAAGGGAAAATGTACATGCTTTTATTAATAAAGAGACAAAGTAGATCAATTAGATAAATATTTTCCAAAAAGTAAGCTACCTAAGTTAGCATAACATGAAATAAAGTATTCAAAAAACCTAAATTCAAAGGAAACAATTGAATAAGCTACAAAAGAACTCTCAATCAAGGAAGAAGGGGATTTCTGGGACCAGATGGATTCCCAAGTGAATTCTTTCAAACATCCAAAGAGAAATCAATTTCATTATTGGAAAAGGGCTTTGAAAAATACCAAAAGAAGGCATCCTATCGAAGTGCTTCAATCACACAAGGATGATCTTGATATATAAAGGGATATAGGAATAATCAAAACAGAAAAAGAAAACTATATCACAAAGATTCTACACTATGATCTGGTTAAATTTATATAAGGAATAAAGTTAGTTTAATATGAGGAAAACAAAGTAAGTAACCTTTTAATTATAAAAATCATATGATTATACCCATAGAAACAGAAATATTTTGACAAAATACAATATTCATTTCTTTTAAAATTTAATAGAGTGTAGGAAAAAATGGACCTGTCCTTAAAATGATAAATTGCTGTTGTTCAATCATTTCTGATTTCTTTGTGACTTCATTTGGGTTTACTTGGCAAAGCTCCTGGGAGCGTTATACTATTTCCTCCTCTAGTTCATTTTACAAATGAGGAACAGAGGCAAACAAGATTAAGTGACTTGTCCAGGGTCACATAGTCGACATACTTGTTGAAGGACAGATGTGAAGTCAGGAAAATGAGTCTTCTTGACTCCAAACCCAGCTCTTTATCCACTACATCTCCTAGCTGCCCCAAGTGATTAATAGGATATATTTAAAAAGTTATGCATCTACTAGATCAACCGCAAGTCTTTCTAATAAATTCAGAAGGGAAACCCTTGCCACAACTTCTATTTCACATCATGCTAGTAATGCTGACTATAGCAGTAAGATAAAAGAAATTTGAAGACAATAATTATTAAAAAAACAGACACACACACAAAATTATGCTTTTTTGCAGGTGACCTGATGGTATATCTGAACCTGTAAATAGGTAAAATCATTCTTTAAAGACATTTGAAATTATATACAAAAAGTTCCTAAAGTCAAGTGTCAACTTGTCCTATATATCACAAAGAGATTAGGAAAGAAGAAAGGAACTTTTATGTAGAAAATACTTTAATAGATCTTTTTGTTATGCTAAAAAAACAACACAAAAAAGAAAGGCCTGGAGATGTCCATCAGTTGTGAAATGGCTGAATAAACTGTGGTATATAAATGTGATGGAACACTAGTGTGCAATTAGAAATTAGGAAATAAAGATTTCAAAAAGGTATGAAAAGACTTGGAGGAATTTAAAGAATGAAATAGCCAAAACTAGAAAGACAATTTGTATGCCACAAAACAAATGTTATTAAAATTTGAGGATTTTGTAAACTGATGAAAAATGAGATTAACGGAACCAGAACATTTACAAGATAACATCATAAAAAGAAACTCAATGCATTAATCCTCTGTGATTCCAGAATCCTGATGAAACATGCAACCTCGCACAGAGAGATGATGAATTTAGTGTACAGAAGGATGTACATACATATATACATGACACATATGCACACAGATATATATATATGTATACATATATACACATGTGGGTAGATATTCACCTATGTGTATGTGTAGGTAGACACAAACATATATACTCAAATAAATTTGTACATAGTGCAGTAATGTGTTTTAGGCTATTACCAGATACCTCTGATGAAGTAAGAATAATTTAGGAACGTGTGTAGTATAAAAACAAAACCCATCAACAAAAATGTTCTTTAAAAAGATGCCTCCCTTCTGTACATATATATATATATGTACACATATATAATGTATATACATATAAGTATATAGTACATACACACATATAGTTGTATCTATATGTATGTATACACACGTGTATGTATATATGTATATATCTGTGCATATATACATACATATATGTATATGTGCGTGTATATATACGTTTAAAACTCAGAACTTCTTGTCCTCAATTTAATGATGACCATCCTGAATTTGGTGTATTTTAGTGTCCTCTTGATTTGTCCTCTTTTGCAAAGTTCTTTTTTATTTCTCCTAGTTTTCCCTCCTTAAGTTACAACTAATCACTCACATCACTTTTTTTTTAAATTTACTCTTTAGAAAGTGCACACATTTATAGAATTATATTATAGAATTATAATGACATGGTTTTTAAATAGTTGAAAGTTAGGGAGTGATGAAAAGAGGAAACCATCAATAAAGCAAGAGAAAAGGCAGGAGGATTGAGAATCTACAATGTGCTCACATGAATATGCTGCTTCTTCTACTTAATTTGTCACTAACAGATGTCCAAAGTAAGTCACTGGACTTGGTTCTACTATATACTGTTGATGTGACCTTTGACAAATCACTTAATATAGGATGGAGCTTCTTCAATAACAAATTGAGGGTGATTTTGATTCTTCAAATATTTTAATATAATTATTTATTTCATATAAAATCAAAGAATATACTTTGCATGTGAGGACCATGGCACATAGAAAATCTCTAGGGCAGAAAATATATTCATTACCCTTATACTGTTACCTCTTTACCAAGAGGGGAAAGAAGTGTAACCTTAATCATCTGGAAAAATATATAAAGAACTTTGTCAAACCTATAAGAATATATGTCATATCCCAATTGACAAATGATCAAAGGATATGAACAGAGAGTTTTCCAAAGAAGGAATTAAAACAATTTATAGTCATATGAAAAAACGCTTTAAATCCTTATTAAATTGCAGAAATGTAAATGGAAACACCTCGAGATATGATTTTACACTTATCAGATCGGTAAAATGAGAGAAGGGGAAAAATAGATATTCGAGAGGATGTGGAAAAATTAGGACATTAATTCACTGTTGGTGGAACTCTCAGTTAACCCGAACATTTTGGATAGTCATCTGGAATTATTCCCAAACAGTTATGAAACTGTCTATATCCTTTAACCTAGGAGTACTACTATCACATATGTTTCCAAAGATTATTAGGGAAAATGAAAAAAAAAATCTATATGTTCTAAGACAGCAACTCTTTTAAAGAACTGGAAGTTGTAGGGATGCCCAATGAATAAACAACTTGTTGTATATGATTGTGATGGAATACTACTGCGCTAAAAGAAATGATGAGATCAAGGCTTTTAGAAGAAAAAACATGGAAGGACTCGCATGGAATAATGAAGAGTAAAATGAACTGAACCATGAGAACATGTAACAGTAATATTGTTTAAAGACAATTTTAAGGCCAGTCATTTTGACTATTACATATATTCTCAAATTAACTACAAAGGACCTACAAAGGACCTATCTCCAGAGAAAGAAGTGATAAATAGAAATATGTGCAACATGGTTTTATTTAGAGTATGTTTTTAGCAGCTATCTCTAGGGGAGTAAAAAAATAGTAAAATGATAACTTTATTATACATTTAAAAGCTATAGCAAGTTGCATGTAACATATTTGCTGTTTTATGAGCAATCTCCTTTTTTCTATTTTATTTTGCTTTGAAAATGCTTATTTAATTTGCTTACAACGCAAAAATAACAAAAACAAAAAAACAAAAAATCTAGTTCCCTAGTGGTTTGTTGATTTTATTAGTCATTTTGAATTGCTTTATTTATCTGTCCAATGATCTTTTATTTTTCATTTTATCTTCTCTTATTTTTAATTTGTTTTGTATTTGTGGTCAATTTAGTGCTTTAGTTGTTGAGGAGTTCAGTGAAGTCCAACTGTTTGTGACCCTGTGAACCATATTATCCATGAGATTTTCTTGACAAAGATACTGGATGGTGTTTCATGTCCTTCTCCAGTGGATTAAGGTAAAGAGAGATTAAGTGGCTTACCCAGGGTCACAATTCTAGTAAATGTCTGAGGCTGGAATTGAACTCAAATGTTTTTGAATCCAGGTCCAGCACTCTATCCACTGAGAGATCTAGCAGCTTCTCAAATTTGGATTATTAATTGACCATATTCTAGATTCTTAAGTGTATATTCAGTTCATTAATCATTTGTGTTTATATAGGTATTTTTTCCCCACAGAGGCACACATTGTCATCAGAAGATTGCTTTAGATCCATTATATAATATTTGTTTTCTCATTGAAATTATTCATCATTCAGTAGAATAAATACAGTTTATCATATTTATAAATTGTTCTTTAATGCATTTATTATTTATGTTATCATTACCTAATTTCCAAGTATATCTGAATGCAATCCCCACCCACACTCCTAACCAGTTGGGTGGAACAGCTACCTGAAGGACAGATCTGTGATGCAGACTCTCAGCTTATTAGTAGTAACATACTTCCTATTCACAGATACACATGATGGACAATATTTTGCCCTAATTATTTATTTATTTTTATGCAATAATTTTTTTAGTTATTAATATTATTTCTTCTTTATTTTGTGTAAGTAATATTTTATTAATTATGTTTCATACTTTCTTTCATGACTATTTTAAAATGAAACAGATGATATAGAAAATATGAATGTTGTTTTTAACTCCCATTAGAAATTCCCCAAAATTTTTCAAATTTACTTATCCAACAAACTCTCCGTTTCTGTTTCTCTGTCTCTGTCTCTCTCTCTCTCTTTGTTTCTCTCTGTCTCTCTGTCCCTCTCCGTCTCTGTCTCTGTCTGTATGTCTGTCTCTCTCTCTCTCTTTCTCACACACACACACACACACAGACACACACATGCACACCTCTTTCTGTTGGATTTGTCTAGCTCCAAATAGGAAATACTGTATTTTCCTTTGATTGTTAGGTCATTATAAATGTATTTCTGCAGTTAACTTAGGTGTTACTTTGAAAATCATACTATTTCTTTTAAACATGTGCATGTAATATATATATATATGTATATATACACATACATATACACACACACATAATACTGATTGATTTCCTGTAGTCACTTTACGTAAAATACAGTTTCACTGTCTCACTTGATATTACCAAGAAATAATTATTGCAATTTCCTATTTTGTAAGAACATGAAGAATAATACATTTTCTTCAGGATGTTAATTTTCATTCTAGGTGTATTACTATTCCACTAATTACATTTTCCTCACATGAGACATATTCATAACTGAGTACAATGACAGTATAGTCTAAGCTAACTATCTACATAATTTTATTTTCACGTTCCACAGAATATATATGTATATATACAATATTATATACATATGTATATATGTGTGTGTATATATAATATATATGATGTGTATATATATATGTCTATATATACATATACATATATGTGTATATATATATGATGTGTGTGAGTGTATATGATGTGATTTAATGAATAGCATGCTGAATGTGAAGTCAGGAGTATCTGAATTCAAATTCCAAATCTACTCCTTAGTAGAAATATAGCAATGGTCCTGATGCTTGAGACAGATGGATGGATAGATATTTGATATGTATTAAAACAGGGAATTCTCAAACTGATGAAATCATAGGTCCTTGACAAATATTTTAAGATAAATATTTTAAGATAGATAGATAAAATATTTATTAAGCATTTACTATGTTCTAAACACTCTAGGCACTGAAACTGCAAATTCAAGTTGACAACAATTCTTATTAAAGAGTATTCATTATAATAGGGGGAAGACAATATGCAAAAAAAAAAAAGGATCTAGAAATCCTTTAGAAGGAATGATTCAAATTCCTTCTTTCCTTTTTGTTGAGTCAAGTTAGGAGTATATATATATAACTTTGGCATTTGCATTTTTAAACTTTTCCCTGAAGGCTCTAATTTCTATCCTTAAGTCTACCCTTCTTTCCTTTATAAATGTTGCATTGTTCACCTGAAATATTTTAAAAGTACTTCCAGTATTTCCATTGTCATTTCATTGTAATATTTTCCCTTCCTTGAGGATTGTTTTAGTCTATTTCCTTGAATTCATCATTCTTATTCAATACATTGACTCTTTTCTAAATTATTCGCTCAGTTTTTCTTACTTTATCAGTCTCTGCTGCTACCATTTATTTTTCTTTGAAAATCTTGTGATTGGTGTTATTAATAACACTCTTTTCTTCTGTATTGGAGTATCTGTACAGGTCCAGCCTTGTTAGAGGTCTCCTCTATTCAAAATAACCTATTATACCTTCTGACCACCAAGACCGGGTGACTTCTATAAATTCTCTCCATTGGGGTGTGGGGTGTCCAGCTGGACATATTCGTTTCTTTCTCTGTGTCTTTCCTGTGGTGGTACCATCAATTCTTTGGGCTTAACTTCCACGATACAGTAGAATTTAAGTTACTTGACACAGACTTTATTCATTTTTTTTACCTTTTACCCCCAGGTTCTAGCAAGAAGACTTCTACATTGAATTGGGTGGACAGTTCTCAAATGTATGAATATAATCTCGATCTGCCCAAGACACATCACATCCTATGTTCCATCTTCCACCTCTGCAAGAAAGCAAGAGTCACCCTGTTCAAATCTGCCTCAAAAAGTAGACCCATATTTCCAGGAGCCAATGCATCACCTTTGCCTCAGACAGCCTGGGTACCAGGCTCCTTGCTTATAGGATCAGAACTTCAAACAACTACCTCTCATCTCAAGGACTCAGGTCAAAATTAAGAGCTCAGATAGGAGTCCTCTCTCTACAATGATTTTATCTGTAGGATGAGACACTAACAACAACAATACAAAACAAAACAAAAAGTGAAGTCCCTTCTCTATTATTTAAAGGTGTCTTGAGGGCAGAAAGTCCTAGATAAAAGGTATTTTGGTTTTTTATGGCTCGCAATTCCCTCCATAATACTATTCCAGTCCCTCTGATACAGAATTTACTTAATAAAAAAGTAACGACCCATTTCCTAGTCTCTCATCTCTATCCATCTAAGCCTTACCCCTTCCACGTTCCAATCTAGATCTTCCTACTCTATCCATTGTGCTCTCTGGAATTTCTCTACTATCCATTATACACTTTCCTTGATCCTAGACCTCTTCCTATCATTCATAATTGCTTCTTCTTGGTGGTCTTCCAAGATCTGCCTTCCCTAACAAAACAGTTTATTTATCCAAAATCCTGCCAGTATTGATTGTACTATCTCTCATGTCCTTGGTAGAACTACTTGTGGATTAGAAAGTGGGCTTATCTTTTGCTCTTCTTTGTCAGTTCTTGGCCCTAAATTCTTACCATCAGCAAAGAAGTTTAAGCTATTCAGACATATCTCCCAATGTAGATCTTATGATAGTTATCTATTGGACATCAGATTTTTCTCCCTCCTTTTTAAAGGAGATCAATACCTGACCATCATCTTTCTCTACTTACCACTGTTCTTTTACCAAGGAACTTTAAAATACATAAACATGTTCCTTCAAACACCTTGATATATCATTTCCACCCTTGGCTCATATTGATCATTACGGAGATAGAGATGAGGAAATAGATAATATGTCCCAAAAAGTTCTTTCAAGTACATTGAATAAATTTTTAAAAGTCTTTGTACTCACCTACTTGAGATGAAAGTTTCTTTTAAGAACACACAATTGTGAAGGATAAAAGTGGAATTAAAAGTCATCAGGAAAGCTTTTAAAAGAATGTAAAATTCACATTCCAGAGGTGAGTATCTTAAGTATTGGTATCAGGATCATGTATTCCAAGACTTATTTATATGAAGACACTTATGAACAAGAAAAGAAATGGGGTGTATAGGCATGTCTAGATAAGGGTGGAAGGCATTGGTTGCTAATTTTTCACCTTTGCTCCAGTTCTAAAGGTACAAGAATTGTTTTCAAGCAGGACTTATATACCTGTACCAGACAATAAATAAGGGAGTTTTGTGTGTTTGTGTTTGTGTGTGAGTGTGTGCGTGCGATAGCTCCCTGGAGAAAGCATATGCCTCTCTAATACAATTACACCCTTTGAATCACATTGCCTCAGTGTTGGTGACATCTTTATGTAATTAGCAGGACAAGAATAATCATGCATTACAGGCAATTAAAAAAGAGAACCAAATTACACGCATGCATTTACAACATGCACTTACTAACTGAGCATCATTTTAAAATGTAGACTTATCTAAATGAAATTTTCTCTCACCAGTAAAAACTACTTTCCCTCCCAATTCTTCTTTCACTCAACTGAGAAAGAAATACAGAACTCCTATTAGAAATATGTATAACTAACCAGAATAAGTTCATACATTTTTGAGCCTCCATCACACAATAAAGGTTCGCTTTTTGCTATGAGTCTGGTGATGAACAAAAAGTCCAAGAGACATAGTTTCTGGGTAATTAATAATAATTTTTCAAAATTATGGATAAGAAGTTACTAATGGATCAGTAATTTTCTGTCACAAACAAAAGATGCTTCCTCAAGAACACTGATTGCTTAAAATTCAGCTTCTCCTGCTGATGAGCCATCCATGAAACTCAGCCACCTTCAGGGATCTGGACAAAAGAACCCATCTCTATTCAGAATGGTCTAGTTGGTTTTCCCCTTTATAACCTGGGTCAGCAAGGTATATGTTTCAAGGACAGGAGCTTATTTCATAAGGGCAAGATCTTGCCTAAACTGGATTTTGCTTTTAAGCTCTTCTGGTTGAGTGGAGTCCCACACAAGATTGGAAAGCACAGGCGGAGCCAAGATGGCGGAGTAGAAAGACGCACATACACATAGCTCCGAACCCACAACTCACAGAACGGCTAGAGGGGACCAACTCACGGTGAATTCTGCACCCAGAGGCCACGGAATATTGGAGCGAGGGAGATTTCTGTTCCAGAGAGACCTGCAAATCTCTCGCAGGGGGTCCTTCACCCTGCGGACTGGGCGCCAGGACTGGGAGCAGAGGGCAGCCCTGCAGCAGCCGTGACACCGTGAGGAAAAGATCCGAGAGGGCTACGGGGACGGGATCTCCAGCGGCCACGCGGGTCCCTCCACCCACAGAGGGACCTGCAAACCTCTCGCAAAAGGTCCGTCGCGCTGCAGACGCGGAGCCCAGCCCAGGCCTGCGGCAGCCGCGGCTCCGAGAGGTACAGATACGAGCAGGCTTCAGGGACGGGATCTCCAGCGGCCGCACAAGCCCCTCCACCCACAGGTGATGGGGGTCCGTGAGAGAGTCTCTTTGGCGGGTCGAGAGGGGAGTGGGGTGCCCCCATGGCTCGGGCCCCGCCTGGAGGTGAAAGCTGAGAGGCGGCTGCAGACAGGGGCTCCCCAAGCGGGCGGGAGCCTGGATCCATTGTGGAAGGTCTATGCATAAACCCCCTGAGGGAACTGAGCCTGAGAGGTGGCCCTGCTCTGACCTGACCACCTGAACTTAATTCTCACACTGAATAGCAGCCCTGCCCCCGCCAAAAGCCCTAAGGCGGGAAGCAGCATTTGAATCTCAGTCCCCAAACGCTGGCTGGGAGGACCAGGAGGCGAGGTGGGTGTGAGGAGAATACTCAGAGGTCAAGTCACTGGCTGGGGAAAATGCCCAGAAAAAGGAAAAGAAATAAAACTATTGAAGGGTACTTTCTCAGAGAACAGACATTTCCTCCCTTCCTTTCTGATGAGGAAGAACAATGCTTACCATTAGGCAAAGACACAGAAATCAAGGTTTCTGTATCCCAGGCCACCCAATGGGCTAAGGCCATGGAAGAGCTCAAAAAGAATTTTGAAAATCAAGTTAGAGAGGTGGAGGAAAATCTGGGAAGAGAAATGAGAGGGATGAAAGAGAAGCATGAAAAGCAGATCAGCTCCCTGCTAAAGGAGAACCAAAAAAATGTTGAAGAAATTAACACCTTGAAAACTAGCCTAACTCAATTGGCAAAAGAGGTTCAAAAAGCCAATGAGGAGAAGAATGCTTTCAAAAGCAGAATTAGCCAAATGGAAAAGGAGATTCAAAAGCTCATTGAAGAAAATAGTTCTTTCAAAACTAGAATGACACAGATGGATGCTAAGGACTTTCTGAGAAAGACAGATATCACAGAACATAGCGAGAAAATTAGAAAAATGGAAGATAACGTGAAATATCTTATTGGAAAAACAACTGACCTGGAAAATAGATTCAGGAGAGACAATGTAAAAATTCTAGGACTACCTGAAAACCATGATCAAAAGAAGAGCCTAGACATCATCTTCCATGAAATTATCAAGGAAAACTGCCCTGAGATTCTAGAACCAGAGGGCAAAGTAAATATTCAAGGAATCCACAGAACACCGCATGAAAGACATCCAAAAAGAGAAACTCCTAGGAACATTGTGGCCAAATTCCAGAATTCCCAGGTGAAAGAGAAAATATTGCAAGCAGCTAGAAAGAAACAATTCAAGTATTGTGGAAATACAACCAGGATAACACAAGATCTAGCACCCTCTACATTAAGGGACCGAAGGGAATGGAATAGGATATTCCAGAAGTCAAAGGAACTAGGACTAAAACCAAGAATCACCTACCCCGCAAAACTGAGTATAATACTTCAGGAGAAAAAATGGTCTTTCAATGAAATAGAGGATTTTCAAATTTTCTTCATGAAAAGACCAGAGCTGAAAAGAAAATTTGACTTTCAAACACAAGAATGAAGAGAACCATGAAAAGGCGAACAGCAAAGAGAAGTCATAAGGGAATTACTAAAGTTGAACTGTTTACATTCCAACATGGAAAGACAGTATTTGTAACTCTTGAAACATTTCAGTATCTGGGTACTGGGTGGGAGTACACACACACACACATGCACACACACATACATACATAGAGACAGAGTGCACAGAGTGAATTGAAGAGGATGGGATCATATCTTTAAAAAAAATGAAATCAAGCAGTGAGAGAGAAATATTGGGAGGAGAAAGGGAGAAATTGAATGGGGTAAATTATCTCTCATAAAAGAGGCAAGCAAAAGACTTATTAGTGGAGGGAAAAAGAGGGGAGGTGAGAGAAAAACATGAGGTCTACTCTCATCACATTCCACTAAAGGAAAGAATAAAATGCACACTCATTTTGATAGGAAAACCTATCTCACAATACAGGAGAGTGGGGGACAAGGGCACAAGCCGGGTGGGGGTGAGGATAGAGGGGAGGGCATTGGGAGGAGAATGCAATCCGAGGTTGACACTCATAGGGAGGGAAAGGATCATAAGAGAACAGAAGTAATGGGGGACAGGATAGAATGGAGGGAAATATAGTTAGTCCCATGCAACACAACTAGTATGGAAATCATTTGCAAAACTACACAAATTTGGCTTATATTGAATTGCTTGTCTTCCAAAGGGAAGGGGTGGAGAGGGAGGGAGCTAAAGAAGTTGGAACTCAAAGTGTTAGGATCAACTGTAATGTTCTTACCACCAGGAAATAAGAAATACAGGTTAAGGGGAAAAGAAAGCTATCTGGCCCTACAGGACAAAAGAGAAGATGGAGACAAGGGCAGAGAGGGAGGATAGAGGAGAGAGCAGATTGGTCACAGGGGCAATTAGAATGCTTGGGTTTTGGGGGGGGAGAGGATAAAAGGGGAGAAAATTTGTAACCCAAAATTTTGTGAAAATAAATGTTAAAAGTTAAAAAAAAAAGTTTGGGAAGCACATACCCATAGGACTTGGAAAATCTCATCTATCAGCAATGACTTTCAAAGACTGATAGAATAAATCATATGGGCTGGTTTCTGAATGAGGAACAAGGAATGGAAACCTTAATCCTAATTCAGCAATTGGTTATTAATATAAGAGAGAAATAACCATTTTTCTCATTCCCCCATTTTATTCTATTGAGAAACACAGCATTCTCAATGAATCATTCACATGACAAACACTTCATCCAGGGTTTCCAATTCTGGGGCTTCTGATGGGAAACAGTGAGAGGGGAAAGGGAAGAGAGAATGACTGATATATTGCCATGACCTAGTAAGAGCAGTCTCTTTGGTAAACAGATCTTAAAGAAAAAGGAAAAATAAGTAGCAAAATAAATAAAATTATAGTTCCATCGTATCTTAAGGTTTAGAAGTCTCAGCTCATACAGCCATCTGGTCTCCCGTAAACATTTCCCAATGCAACCCTCTGGTCTGAGTGTGTTTCCAGATGCAGTTTCCAGATGACTGTCTACTCTAGCTCAGGTCACTTATCGACATCCCCTTCTTTGCTAAAAATCTGATAAATAAATTTATCTTAACACAAATTTAAAATTATTTTGCCAATAACCAGGTCAAAGAGAGATAGATAATCAAAATGAGAAATCTTTCAGACAAGAGAATATATATTGTAAGGTCATCCATTTGTCATGATTATATGTCCAAGAAACTCAATACAAACTAAAACACTTAAAAACTCTGAATCCATATTTTGTATGTGACATTGTTCATTCTTCCATTAAAAGGATATGACTCTGCTAAGAATTAATAGTAGAATACTTTCCATAATAAGATCTAAAATATATGAATGATTTCTCTTAATATTTGCCATATTGACCACAATTAAAATTAACTACAATAAAAATACCAAGGGAAAAAAAAATCTTGGGGTAGAATGTTTGGATAGACTAAGTAATCAATTTCAAAACAGTGCTTATTAAATAACTCATTTAAAATAAAACATTTTGGGGGGTGGAGCCAAGATGACTGAATAGAAACATGGTTCTGCTATAGCTCTCTCCCCCAAAGCCCTTAAAATACTGATAAAAATGACTCTAAACAAATTCTAGAGCACCATAAGCCATAAAGTAACAGTGAAACATTTTCAGGCCAAGACAACCTGGAAGACTGAAATGAAGGGTCCATTTCACTGGGTTCTGAGCAGAATGCGGCACAGCATGGGCTGTGTCTGGCACAGAGGGGAATGCAATAGGTTTCAGGGCACTCAATCTCAGGCAGCTGGTAAACTTTCTAGATTTTTCAACCCATAAATGACAGACAGCTTTAAAGGTCACTGAGAAAACTCTCTCACATGGGTGGGAGGGGAATGTGGTCGATCCCTAGTCCCAAGGTAACTGTGGCCACTGCCACAACAGTGTGCCCTTTTGGAGCTCTCAATCTACAGACAGTGGTGAAATCGAATGGCTGATCTAGGTATCAGTACTGAGTGGCAGTCCTGGGGTGAGAAGGAGCATTGGTGTGGCAGAGCGGATGGTGGCTATGAAGAGGGAATCCTACTCACAGTTACATGGAAGAAAACAGTGTTTGTGTTTGCTTACAGATTAGAGTTCAGGCCAGGAGAGGAGTAAACACCTCTCCCTTGACTATGCTATCTTAGAGGAATTGAGAACTTACAGGTTCCTAGAGATATCTCAGAGAACAGCAGTACAAAACCTCTGAAGCCTAGGGTAATATTTTGATTTGACAAAGGACTCAAAAGTCAAGTAATTGGCTGGTAAGACGTCCCAAAAGGGGAAAAATAAGACTATAAAATGTTACTTTGTTGGTGAAATGGTATTTTCTTCCATGTTTTGAGATGAGGAAGATAAAAGCATACCACCAGAGGAAGACAGCAAGGTCAGAGCTCCTACATTCAAAGCCTTTGAAAAAATATGAAGTGGTCTCAGGAAATGGAATAGTTCAAAAAGGATTTTGAAAATCAAGTAAGAAAGTTGGAGGAAAAACTGGGAAGAGAAATGAGAGCAATGCAGGAAAATCATGAAAAATGAGTCAACAGCTTGATAAAGAAGACCCTCAAAAATGTTGAAGAAAATAACACCTTTAAAACTAGATAAATGCAAATTGCAAAAGAGGTCCAAAAAACCCATAATAAGAAGAATGAGTTATGAAGTAGAATTAGTCAAATGCACAAGGAAGTCCGAAAGTTCAGTAAGAAAATAGTTCTTTAAAAATTAGAATGGAGCACATGTCAGCTAATGATTTCACGAGAAATCAAGAAATTATAGAAGAAAACCAAAAGAATAAAAAATAGAAGACAATGTGAAATATCTCTTTGGAAAAAAAAAAACTGCGCTGGAAAACAGATCAAGAGGAGAGAATTTCAAAATGATTGGTCTACCTGAAAACCACCATCAAAAAAATAGCACAGGTATCATCTTCCAAGAATTTGTCAAGGAAAATTGGGTTGATATTCTAGAACAAGAGGGTAAAATAGAAATGGAAAGAATGCGCCAATCACCTCCTGAAAGAGACACTAAAAGGAAAACTCCTAGTAGTCAAGTTGTAGAGTTCCCAGCTCAAGGAGAAAATATTACAGGAACCTAGAAAGAAATATTTCAAGTATTGTGAAAACACAACCAGGTTAACACAGGATTCAGCAGATTCTACACTAAGGGACTGAAGGGCTTGGAATATGATATTCCAGAAGTCAAAGGAGATAGGATTTAAACCAAGAATCACCTACTCACCAAAATTGATTGTAACATGTCAAGTGAAAAAATGGAATTTCCATTAAATAGAGGACTTGTATTCTTGTTGAAAAGATCAGAGCTGAATAGAAATTTTTACTTTTAAGTACAAGAATGAAGAGAAACACAAAAAGGTAAACCAGAAAGAGAAACTATTACAAACTTATTAGAAATGAATTGTTCCCATTTCTGAAGGAAAGATGATGTTTGTAATTCATGAGAACTATGAGATCTTTTTCAGTATTAGGGTAGTTAGAGAGAATATATATGTATATATGTATGTGTAGAGATATATATGTATATACGAATATATATGTGTGTGTGTGTGTGTGTGTGTGTGTGTGTGTGTGTGTGTGTGTGTGTGTAACACCTGCGGTGAAAGTGGATACTTCTTTAAGGCTCTTATAAGATAGACAACAAGCAATTTTTTTTGAGACAACTAATTTTGTTGAAATCCTTTTCCTTAAAACAGAAGAGAAAATAGTTTTCATGGTAACCTCACTAAATAACAGAATGTATCCTGGTTTGACAAGTCTTTACAACATTGTTTAATTATCCTTGTACCATTGTGGGATTAAAGGACTTTATCTTACACAGGAATATACAACTAGTAATAGATGACAAACACACATACTCATCTACTTATTTGTTCAGAATGCAGGAAGGACTAAAATTCTAGGCTCAATATCTCACGTTATACCTGAATCTACCTATAGTGATTGAAACGTGCCCCACTATCAGCATATGAGTTAAAGATCTAATATTGTGCTTAAACTGGTCACCTAATATGATTACAGAAATTTGCCATAAAAGGAGAATCAGGGACATAACTATAGTAAGAGAATGTTTTACTCAATATCAATTCCAGACAAAAGTCATATAGTGTGTCATAGGCAGGATTAAAGTTAGCAATGTGAGACATCTTTCATTTAGGAAGAAATATCACTGATCGTTGGGTAAGTTCTGCAGCCACTTTGTTAGGGGCTGAACTCGTTGGAATAAAGGCATTGTTTTTCTGAGAACTGACTGAATAAAAAGTTTGTGGGCTCTATTCCTGCTGAAATATAGTTGGAAGAAAACATAGTCCTCTCCAATTGAAAGCATTACCTGGGTTAATTGCTCTCTATCTCTATCTACAGCCGAAGAGAGAGGAATATCTTTGGGTCACTTGTGTCAGGAATATCCTACCTCAGCCAATGCAGAGAACGCCAGGAATCACCTGTAATCATTCTGATGTATATTTTGCCATTCAGACCAGATGACTGTGAAGGAGAAAGTGAAACTTATGACTCTCCACAACCCTCCCTCACTTAAATCCAATTCACTTGCAAGTCATGTCATCACCTTCCATCACTTTACTTTTTGAAAATGAAGAACAAAAGACAACAATGAGAATTCACCCTTCACTTCAACTCTATAGGGTCGCTGGCATCATGAATCAATGGCTTAATCTTATTCCTTAATGATCATGCCTGGAATCAGAATAATAATAATCATATCAGACATTGTCCCATAAGATCTTAAATAGCAAGTTCCGGTAACAATAATTTTGGGTAGATTCCATTATTACTGATCACATGTTCTTGATAAAACATAATGACTATAATCTTACTTTTGTAACAGTAAGAAATTCATCATAGAAAACCACAACTTAGGACAGCTAGGTGGAACAATGAGTAGAGCACCAGCTCTGGAGTCAGGAGGACCTGAGTTCAAATCCAGCCTCAGACACTTGCTACACTCACTAGCTGTGTGACCTTGGACCAATCACTTAACCACATACGTCTTGCCATCCACCCTCCAAAACAAAAAATAAAATCACAACTTACCTTACCTTAGAGAGATTTGCTATGAGAGGAAGAAGCAGAAATATTAATTTATTTGTAACTGTATTTTATTTTTTCCAATTACATATAAAGATAATTTTCAACATTCATTTTGAAAAAGATTTTGAGTTCCAAATTATTCTGCCTTTCCTTTCCCCCCAAGATGACAAATAATGTGATGTAGGTTATCCATGTTCACTAATGTAAAATATGTTTCCATTTTGTCATGTTGTGCAACAACAAAAGGAAAAAAACCATGAAAACAAAAAAGATAAAGTAGTATGTTTCAATGTGCATTGAAACTTCATAGTTTTCTCTGGACGTGGATAGCATTTTGAACCACGAGTCTTTTGGGATGTCTTAGAAGGATCACATTTTGAGAAAACCTAAGTCAAACACAGTTAGTCATCACACGGTTTGTAAAATTTTCTCCTGATTCTGCTCACTTCACTCAGCATCAGATCATGTAAATCTTTCCAGGCTCGTAATTTCTTATAGTACAATAGCATTCCATTACATTTATATACTACAGCTTGTTCAGCTATTCCTTAATTGATGGGCATTCCATCAATTTCCAATTTTTCGGCCACCACAAAAAGAGTTGCAATAAATATTTTTGTACATGCAGGATCTTTTCCTCTTTTATGGTCGCCTTGGAATGCAGACCCAGAATTTTTATTACTCAAAGGACATGCATAATTTGATTGCCTTTTGGTCATGGTATGGACATAAATTTAACCATCATTACTCATCCTAAACACCTACACCATTATAAGCATTCTAGTATGTGGAACCAGGTAGGTAGACTTCTTGTATGGAAAAATGAATTAAGAGAGTTCACTGAAAATGAAAATGAAGTAAGAATCCAACCTTAGCCTTCTTAAGGTAATTTTATTCCCAGGGAAAGATATCCACTAGTCTTTAGATCTCATATGCCATTCCCACTGGGCTATAGTTGCCAAATTTTTTCTCTTGAAGGACTCGATGGAAGTTGGCCCAGGTACACAAGAAACTAAAGGAAATTCAGAAAGAGCAGTCAGGATGCCAAAATGAATTTTCCTCAAAGAGGAAAGTCTCACAAATCACAACAGGGATGGATATAATTATTATAAATACCATCAAATTATTGCAATAAAATGCTAAAAATTATCAGGACTTCTAAAAATTAAAAGCATAGATTTTTTTTTTTAAATTCAAACATACAAAGATTTTTACTTAAGAATTTCCTTCCGAAATTATTTCTCTTTCTTGACAGCAGCTTAAAATTTATCATGATCCAAAGAGGTAGTTATTTTAACCCAATGAAGTAATATAGATGGAAACCTCAAAAATGACACATATCCCCTATTCAATTCTCAATGCAAAAGTAAATCTTTAAAATTGTAGCTTATGACTTAGGTTGGGATACAGAGCCACAATGATGGAAAGAATCTAGGAAATTGTCTGAAATCCCCCAGTTTCCCTCAGAAACAATATTTAATTAAACCTCTAAGTGGATTCTGGAGTGACAGAACCCATAAAACAGTGGAGTGAAAAAATTTTCAAGCCTAAGATAACTTAGAGGAACTTCATGAAAGTTCTGTCTCACTTCAGTGAAAGGGGAGTCAGTGAGAGGCAAAGATTAGCCAAAACACAAAGCAATGAAGGCCTGACACAGTGGATTGGTGGAACAGGAGGACAATAGGAAGGTCTCCAGTCCTAGCACCTAAGGTAAGTTGCCAGTCCTGGAAACCAGACAACAAGAGTTTTAACTGGGGTGGGCCACCCAAAAAGAGTGAGCAAGGTGCTAAGACTGGAGGCCCCAGTGCACAAAGCCAGTGACTTCACCAGGAGCAGAGGTCAAATTGAAAAGCCATGAAATAGGCAAAAAAATGAGCAAGAAACAAAAATGAACTTTGACCATAGAAAATTACTATGATGACAGGGAAGAGCAAAACACAAATTCAGAAGAGGACAATATTGTCATAATGCCTACATATGAAATCATAAAGGGGAATATGAATTAGTCCAAGCCCCAAAAGTCTTCTTGGAAGAGCTCAAATAGGACTTTTAAAGTCAAATAAGAGAGGTAGAAGGAAAATTGGGAAATGAAATGAAATGTATGCAAGAGACAGTCAACACCTTGGAAAAAGGAAGGACAAAAATTGACTAAAGAAAACAATTCTTACAAAAATAAAACTGGTCCAATGGGATAAAAAAATTCCACCGAACAAAACAACTCCTCAAAAAGTTTAAATGGCCAAATGGAAAAAGACGTACAAAAACTCACCGAAGAAAACAATTCCTTAAAAGTTGTAATTGGGCAAATGGAAGTTAATGACTCTATGAAACATTAAGGATCAAAAGAATGACATGTAAAATAGATCCAGGAGAGATAATTTAAGAATTGTTGGACAACCTGAAAACCATGATCAAAAAACTACCTGGGAAGTAACTTTCAATGAATTGTCAAAGAAAACTGTCCTGATAGCCTAGAATCAGAGGGTAAAATAGTCGTTGAAAGAATCCTTCATTCGCACTCGTAAAGAGATCTCAAAATTAAAATTACAGGGAACATCTTAGCCAAATTCTAGAAATTTCAGGTAAAGCAGAAAATAATGTAAATGGCCAGGTGGAAACAATTTCAATACCATGCAGGCAAAGTCAGGATTACAAAGGACTTAGAAGCTTCTATGTTAAAGTATCAGAGAGCTTGGAGTATGATATTTGGGAAGGCAAAGGAGCTTGAATTACAAGCAAGAACCAACTGCCCAGCAAAATTGAGAATAATCTTTCAATGGAAAAGATGGACATTCAGTGAAATAGAGGACTTTCAACCTGTTTTGATGAAAAGACCAAAGTGGAACAGAAAACATGATCTTCAAATACACGTCTCAAGAGCAGCATAAAAAGGTGACAGGAAAGGAAAAAACAAACATGCTAATCAATAAAGTTAAACTGTTTACATTCCCACATGAGAAGATGATAATTGTAACCCTGAGAACTGTATCTTTACCAACACATTTAGAAGGAGTGTACATAGATAGAGGGTGAGGGTGTAAGTTGACTTTAATGTGATTATATTTTAAAAATCATTAAGGGGTGAAAAAAGAGGACTGCAATGGGAGAAGATGAATGGGATAGGCACAATAGGGTAAATTATATTGCATGAAAATGTACAAAAGATCTATTTCAGTAGAATGAAAGGAGGGAGGGGCTTACCGTTGTTTGAGACTTACTTTTATCAGATTTGACTCAAAGTGAGAATAGCATACAAATTCATTTGGAAATAGAAATCTGTCTTACTCTCTAAGGACATAGGGGGAGATATGGGAAAGAAAATGGAGAGGGATGGATAAAAGCAAGGGCAGAAGTAGTAGTGAAAAGGGGAAAGAAAAAAAAGTTGTGTTCATAGAAAGCAGGGAACATTGGACAAGCAGTGGCCAGAAGAAAAACCCTGGTAAAGAAGGAAAGGGTGAAAGGAAAGAGAAAATCTTAAATGGTGGAGGAAGTATGGAGAGAACGACACAGTAATCAGTATTGTGAATGGGAATGGGATAAAAACTCCAATAAAAACAGAAGTTGATAGCAGAGTGAATTAAATACCAAAATTCTACAATATGCACATTTGAAGAAGTGATACACAAAGAATAAAGGTAAAAGACTAGATATTATGATTCAGCTGAAGTTAAATAAAAGCAAGCACAGCAATCCTGATCTCAGACAAAGCAAAGGCAAAAATAGATCTAAGTAAAAGACATAAGGAAGGAAACATCTTGCTAAAAGATACCATGGACAGTAGAGTAATATCAATATTAAGCACAATGTGCACCAGCGGGTGTAGGATCCAAATTCTTAGAGAAGTTAAGGAAGTTAGAGAAAGAAAGACCAGAAATATCCTAATGGTGGACCTTAATTTTGCCTTCTCAAAACTAGATAAATCTAACCATAAAATAAGCAAGAAAGAAGTTAATTACATCAATAGAATTTTAGAAGAGTTACATGTTGTATACTTCTATGGAAAATTGAATGGGAAAAGAAAGGAATATACATTTTTCTCAAAGATTCTATAGCACCTGTGCAAAAAATGGATCATTCACTGGGGCGTAAAAGTCTAACAATCCAATGCAGAAAGGAAGAAATAGTAAATCCATACTTTTCAGCTGATCAAGATGCAATAAAAATTACTTGCAATAAAGGCCTATAGAAAGAGAGACTAAAAATTAATTTGAAACTAAATCACATAATGTTAAAGAGAAAGTGCATGAAACAACAAATCAGAGAAATAATTAATAATTTCATCAATGAGAATGGAAATAATGAGACCATATACTCAAATTTTGGGGATTCATTCAGGAAAAAATTCATATCTGTAAATGTTTAAATGAATAAAATAGAGAACGAGGAGATCAATGAGTTGATTTGATTTAAAAGAAAAAACGAAGAAAACTGAATAATCAGTATCAAAATTTAAAAAGGCGAATTCAACACCACCAAAGAGTAAATTGAAACGATAATTTGGAGCTACTTTGTCCAATTTTATACCAATAAATCTGACAATCTGAGTAAAATGGTTGAATATTTTTTAAAAATGTAAACTTCCCAGATTAACAGAAGATGCAATAAAATACTTAAATAGACACATTTGAGAATAAAAAATCGAACAAGGCATCAATGACCTCCCTAAAAAAATAAATAAATAAAATAACATCTCTAGGGACCAAATAGATTCACAAGTGAATGCCAAACATTTAAAGAACTATTCATTCAAATGCAATATTAACTATCTGGAAAAATAGGTGAAGGCTTCCTACCAAATTCTTTTTATGATGCAAATATGGTGCTCTTACCTAAAGCAGGAACAACTAAAACAGAGAAAGAAGATATAAACCAATTTCGCTAATAAATGTTGATACAAATATTTTTAAATAAAATATTAACAAAGAGATTACAACAGTTTGTCTCTTGGATAGTACATTATGCTCAAGTTGAATTTATACCATGAAAACAGAGCTGGTTCAATATTAGGAAAATCATCAGCATAAGTGACCATGCCAATAACAAAACTTACAGAAATCATATGATTGTCTCAATTTATGCAGAAAAAGCTTTTCACAAAATAGAGTACCTATTCCTTTTAAAAACACTAGAGAGCATAGGACATAATGGAGTTTTCTTTAAAATTATAGGTAATATACATCTAAAACCATCTGCAAACATTATATTTAATGAGGATAAACTAGAAGTTTTACTCATAAGATCAGGTGTGAAACAAAGATGTCCATTATCACCAATTTTATTCAATATTTCACTAGAAATATTAGCTTTAGAAATAAGAGAAGAAAAGAACTTGAAGGAATTAGAACAGGCAATGAGGGAACAAAGAAATCACTCTTTGCAGATGATAGGATGTTATAATTAGAGAATCTTAGAAAATCAACTAAAAATTATGTGAAGTAATTAACAACGGTAGCAAAGCTGCAGGATATTAAAAAAAATACATAGATTTCTGTATAGATACTAACAAACTTAGTTGCAAAAGATTGAAAGAAAAGTTTCATTCAAAATAACTGTTGACAATATAAAATATTTGGGAATCTACCTGCAAAAAACAAATCCAGGAATTACATGAACACAATAACAAAACACTTTTCACCTACATAAAGTCAGATCTAATAATGTTACTGGAAAAAGTAAATATTAAATACAGAGATTCCACACTCAAAAACAACAAACAAATAAGTAGGAAAGTATCAGTTGTTCACAGGTAAACTGACCTAATAAAATGAAAAGGACAAGTCTACCTGAATTAATTTACTTATTCAATGCCATACCAATAAAACTACCAAAAATAACTTTATAGAACTAGAAAAAATAATAAATTTATCTGGAAAAAAGGTGAAGAATATCAAGTGAGTTAGTGCAAAAAATGCGAAGGAATGTGGTCTAAATACAAGTTATCTAAAACTAAAATACAAAGCAGCAAACATAAAATCCTTGGTATTGGCTAAGAAATTGAGTGATGAATCTGTGGAATATGTTAGGGAAACAAGACACAATAGTCAATGATAAACTCAATAGTCTGATAAACTCAAACACTTCAGCTTCTTGGATAAGAACACACTATTCGACAAAAACTGCTGAGAAATCTGGAAAATAATATGGCAGAAACTAGGCATAGACCAACATCTTACACTGTATGTCACTATGAAGTTCAAAATAAGTGCATTTTAAAAAGAAAGGGTGATTTCATAAGCAAATTAGGACAGCAAGGAATAGTTTGCCTGTCGAGGCAAAAAAGAAGGGAAGAAGTTATGATCAAACAAGAGATAGAAAACATTATGAAATGCAAAATGAGTTATCTGGATGACCTTAAACCAAAATTGGTTTTTAATTTTTTTAATGATCATTTACTTATTTTTATTTTCGACATTAATTTCCACAAAATTTTAAGTAGCAAATTTTCTCCCCATCTCTCCCCTCCCCCACCTCAGAATGCCTTGAATTCTGATTACCTTTTTCCTCAAGATACCCTCCCTTCTATCACACCCTTTCCTTCCATTATCCCCTTCTTCTCTCTTTCCTTGTAGGGCAAGATAGATTTCTATACTCCATTATCTGTATTTCTTATCTCTCAGTTGTATGGAAAAACAATTCTCAACATTCAATTCTAATACTTTGAATTCCCACTTCTCTCCCTTCCTCCCTCCCCAGCTGTCACCACCGAAAAGGCAAGCAATTCAATATTGGCTGTATATGTGTAGTTTTGCAACAGACTTCCATAATAATAATGTTGTGTAAGACTAACTATATTTCCCTCCATCCTATCCTGCTCCCCCATTTATCTATTCTCACTTTTGAGCCTGTCCCTCCCCAGAAGTGTTTACTTCTGATTACTGCCTTCTTTCATTTGCCCTCCTTTCTATCACCCCCTCACTCCACTTATCCCCTCCTCCCCTACACTTCGGTAGTGAAAGATATACTTTCATTTCAAGCTAAGTGAGCATGTCATTCCCTCCTTAAGCCAAATGTGAAGAGAGTAAGCTTCCCTTTTTCTTTCTCACCTCCTCCCTTTTCTTGTCCACTGAAAAAGTTTTTTCTTGACTCCTTTATGAAAGATAATTTGTCCCATTTCATTTCTCCCTTTCTCCTTCCAATATATTCCTCAATCACCTCTCAATTTATTTTTTTTTATGTATCATCCCTGCTTATTCAACTCACCCTGTTCTCTCTGTCGATATGTGTGTGTATGTGAGCGTGTAAAATCTTTCCAACTACCCAAATACTGAGAAGAGTCTCAACAGTTAAAAATACTATCCTTCCATGTAGGAATATAAACAGTTCAACTTTAGAAAGTCCTTTATGATTTCTTTTTCCTGTTTACCTTTTCATGCTTCTCCTGATTCTTGTGTTTAAAAGTCAAATTTTCTATTCAGTTCTCGTCTTTTCATTAAGAATGCTTGAAAGTTCTCTATTTCATTGAATGACAAACTTTTCCCCTGAAGTATTATATTCAGTTTTGCTGGGTAGATCGTTCCTGGTTTTAATCCTAGCTCCTTTGACTTCCGGAATATCATATTCCAATCCCTTTGATCTCTTAATGAAAAAGCTGCCAGATCCTATGTTATCCTGATTGTATTTTCCCAATATTCAAATTGTTTCTGTCTAGCTACTTGCAATACTTTCTCCTTGTCTTGCAAACTGTGAAATTTGACTATAATATTCCTAGGAGTTTCTCTTTTAGCATCTCTTTCAAGACGTGATCTGTGGATTCTTTCAATATTTATTTTGCCCTCTGGTTCTACAATATCAAGTCAGTTTTCCTTTATAATTTTATGGAAGATAATGTCTAGGCTCTGTTTTTGATCATGGCTTTCAAGTAGTCCCATAATTTTTAAATTGTCTGTCCTGGATCTATTTCAAAAGTTCTATCAAACAGTGCATTTCCTTTGATCCAGAAATACCCCTTCTTGGTCTGTATCACAAAGAAATCATAAAAATAATTAAAGGACCCACGTGTGCAAAAATATTTATAGCAGATTATTTTTTATTTTCAAAGAATTGGAATATGAGTTGACTCTCATCAGTTGGGGAATGGCTGAATAATTTGTGGTATACTAATAAAATGAAATAGTATTGTGACACATGAAATGATGAGCAAATGGATTTTAAACAAATCCTGGAAAAGCTTATATGAATTGATGTTGAATGAAGTGAGCAAGAGCAGAAGAACTCTGTAGTAACAGACTCAGTGATACCATGAACTAAGACAGTTTCAAAAGACTCATGATAGAAAATCCTCTCCACATCTGTAGAAAAAAGTATAGAGTATGAGTGCAGATATAAGCATGTTATTTTCTCTTTTTTCCTTTTCAGGGTTTTTTCCTTTGTCCCTAATTCTTCTTTCACAACATGACTAATGTGGAAATGTTTTATATGATTGTACATGTATAGCTTATTTCAGATTATTTGCTTACTTGGTGAGGGGGGAAGATACAAAAGGGGGAAAATTCAGACTCCAAATCTGATAAAGTATCTTTACATGCAATTGGAAATCATTATTTGATGGAAAAAATTACATGCTTAAAAATATCCTAAGTGTCATCAATAATGTCTAAATTACCATAAATAAAATAAATTCCTAATTATCACAAATAATTACCCCCCTCTTGTCATCAAAAATATCTGCAGTGGGGCTATTTCTAATGTGAAGCACTGACAAAAATGCCCAACTAAATTTGTCTCATCATAACAACCCTTAATAATTTCAGCAAAAATCATGATTTTCATGAATGATAGCCAAATAATTTTAGATGAAACTTCCTCTTAAATAGGCCAACCTGGAGGCTTATAATTTCTTAAATCACAGTACTTCAGAATACTACAACATTTGGTCAGCACAGCTTTAAAAATATGGCCTTATGGTTTTCAAACATATTTTCCTCTTAGATCTAACTGCATCCTAAGTACAAGAGAAATAGCTTTTCTAACAATAGATAATATAAAAGTTCACCAAATTTCACAATATAAGAAAGTTTAAAAACATACCAATACCATAAACAATATTATGATTTTGAAACTACAAAGACAACTAAATTAAGAGGCATCAATTCAGTTGAATGTGTTTTCAAATTACCTTACACAGAAAATCATTCATCTCATCACCATCAGCATTGCATATTGATCATATCTAAAACCCCATATAAAGCTGAAGAAGGAAATAGAAGAAAAACTGGCCAATGATTTTAAAAGTATATAAAAAAAGAATTCACTGATGAGAACATCTCTTTGAAAAGGAAAATTGAACAAATGGAAAAGGCAGTACAAAAATTAACAGGAGAAAATAACTCCTTAAAGGGAACAATTGGACAGATGAAAAAGAAAGCACAAAACCTAACTGGGAAAATTGGACAAATGGAAAAGGAAGTACAAAAATTAACTGGACAAAATAACTCCTTAAAAGGAAAAATTGGACAGATGGAAAAGGAGATGCAAAAGTTAACTGAAGAAAACAATTTGATAAAGATTAGAATTGGGCAAGTAGAAACTAATGACTCTATGAGACAGCAAAAATCAGTCAAACAAAACCTAAAAAATGAAAAGATAGAAGAAAACGTAAAATATCTAATTGGAAAAACAACTGACCTGGAAAATAGATCCAGGAGAGAAAATTTAAGAATTATTGGTCTTCCAGAAGGCCACTATGAAAAAAATAGTCTGGACAACATCTTCCAGGAAATCATCAAGGAAAACAGCCCAGAAGTGCTAGAGCCAGAGGGCAAAATAATCATTGAAAGAATCCACCATTCATCTCCCGAAAGGGATCCCAAAATCAAAACCCCAAGAAATATTGTTGCCAAATTCCAGAACTATCAAGTGAAGGAGAAAATACTACAGGCAGCCAGAAACAAACCATTCAAATATCAAGGAGTACAGTTAGGATCACACAGGCCCTTGCAGCTTCTACATTAAAAGACAGAAGGAATTGGAATCCAACGTTCTGTAAGGCAAAGGAGTTGTGACTACAAGCAAGGATCAACTACACAACAAAGTTCAGCATAACATTTCAGGCAAGGAGATGGTCATTCAACGAAGTAAGGGATTTCCAGACCTTCCTAATAATAACGCCAGAATTAAATAGAAAATTCGATCTTCAAACGCAGGTCTCAAGAGAGGTATAAAAAGGTAAACGGGGAGGGGGGGAAGGCAAAATAAAACAAAACAAAAAAAACTTGTCACTCAGTTTGGGCAAACTTTACCTCCCTATAAGGGAAGATGATACCTGTTACTTTTGAGAATTGTGCATCTATTATGAAATATAAAAGGGATATACATAGAGGGAACAGGTGTAAAGAAATAATCTTGATAATAATATAAATAAATAATAAAGTAATCATGATCTCAGATAAAATCAAAGCTGTTATAGATTTAATCAAAAGAGAAAAATGGTTGACTATCAGCTATGTTAATCAATATTGTAGACTATTTAAAATAACTAGACAACATAAAATTGGAATTGTTGTGGTGTAGGGAATGATGAGTTGATATATTCAGAAAAATACGCAAAGTCCTGGACTTCTGAAGAACGACGTCATCCACCTTCAGAAAAACAGCACAAATAAATATAGTATTATTTTATATAGATGCGTATGATTGTCTATGTGTATGATTATAGATATCTATGTTTATATACTATATGCAAGTGTATTTGTGAGTGTCTGTGCTTATTCAGAGCCTTCTTGGGGAGCTGGGAGGGAGAAGGAAGAGGGAAAAAAGCAAACTAAAAATTGCATAGGAGAGAATAAGATAAAACCTACAAGAAAGTCCAGATAAGATGTAAAGCTCTGATCACAACGTGTAATATTGACCGTATAGGCTTTGTTGAAATGGAAATTTATTGTTTTATATTTTGAATCCTCTCTTTTGTTCTACTGAGCAAAAGTTGATATTTTCTTTTCTTATTTTGTATTTAAATTTAAATAATTATGTTTCTTTTTTTCTTATTTTGTATTTAAGTTTAATTTTTTTAATTGCAAAAAAAAGGTGGTGTCCATAGAAATATATAAGTTTATTTGTCATCAATTCTAAAGTCTTAATTTTACAGATGAGAAAGCTGAAGCCTATTAATGGTACTTATCATGAGTCAAAGGCTACTACTCCCAGCATAATAATTTTGGAGAAATAATTCCTAACTCCTCTTGACCTGGGGTCCATGAACTTCATAAATGGTTTCGATGACTATATTTTAATTTACTTAATTTCCTTTTAAATGCTATGTATTTTACTTTATGAATTATAAAAAAAAAAACATTCTGAGAAGGGATACATAAGCTTCCCAAAACTGTAAAAGAGTCCTTAACACAAAAAGGTTAGGAATATGTTCTTAGAGTTTAGGGGTTTATCTGAAGTCACAATGGGTCAGGACTAAAACCAATTTCTCATAATATCTAGTTCAGAATTTTCTGCTACATCACACTTATGTGAATCTCTCGGTCTAAAACTGGGAGGCCTTGTGATCTGAAACTCATAGTGGATCTAATTTGTCCTGACTTACCTCAGCTCAGCTCTTTGAGACTTTCTTCCTGCCAGGGAAAGTCCTGGA
>NC_092873.1:81900044-81905044 GCF_028372415.1 Notamacropus eugenii | reverse complement strand
GCTAAATGTTGTTTGCCCTTCATTCTTAAAGAGGATCATGACATCAGTTAGGTGATGCCATGATATGCAAATAAAGTGGATTTAAGTGAGAGAGGACTGTGCAAAGTCAGTTTCGCTTTCTCTTCTAGAGCCATTTGGGTTCAGCAGGCAGTATAGGTCAGATGATTGGAGATGGTTGTGAGCCACTGCTGAGGTCTGTAGTAGAGAATTTTCTAACCCCTGGCACATGCCCATCCCCAGTTCTTTTCATTTGTTTACATAGGCAATGTAAATATTTGCAAATATGTAGAACCAATCATGGCAGCACACCTTAGGACTGCTGCTATGAATTATTTTAAGGGTCTAATTACATAGCATAATGAACTCTATTCAGCAATTGTTCTATAAAGCACAACATTCTTAAGCAAAACATATCTAATACATATATATGTATCTCATAACACTCAGTATGTCATTTGGTGCATAGCAGGTATTATTGCATGTCCAAAGTCAGGGGGTCCCAAGCTATAATATTCTCTATTACAATGCATCTTTAAGGGGTGACAGAAAATTCCATACCATCCACCCCTAAGTCATTGTAGGAACAATCTCCTTAATTAGTACACCATGTCCAAGTAAAATCCTTTCTCATCTTAACTCCAGGCTGACTTTAAGCCCCACATCTTGTCCTCCATGGGCTGACCACTCTCAGCTCTTTCCTGGATTCACACATAGGCAGTTCTCTGCTCCTGTTCCTTGTCTCAGCTTATGGGTACTGTTCCACTCCAAACTCTTCCTGCTTCTACCTGATAGCAGGCTCCAGGGGCTTCTGCCCGCAGCTTCTCTTTCTAGGAAAGTAAATCTTAGAGCTATAACAACATTTATATACTTTACCAGTGTGATCATCTCAACTCACTCATAAAAACCAAGAGACAAGGCTTCTGTCAGAGAAATTAACACAGACTGACAGAAGTTCTCTCTGAGGAATTAACATAGATCAACGGACAGAGCACTGACATCACAAACATTCTTTATAAATATATATATATATAATATATAGATAGATAATGCATATAAAATATATAATATAGTAACATACACATATATAATATCTTTAGGAATATAAATTTGGTACTCATTTTGAGAAAAGATTGAAAAGGAAAGAGATGGAATTTAAAGGAACCAATGAATAGATCACTGCAATAGTCCAGAAAAGAGATGATGAGTGTGTGTTCTAGGATATTTGTGATATAATGCAGTAATTAAAACTGGGGTCTAGAAAGGGCTGAGAGACAACATGACAAGGAAATCAAGAGTGGAGGAAAGTATAAAGCTGAGCTACTTAAGTAAAAGACTGAGATTTTGCAGGAAGTAAAGTCATTTCTTGAGAGAGCATGGAAGTGTTTTAGTGATCTGAGGTTCCTATAAAGATAAGATAAAAGATTGAGAATGGGTAAAATCACACAGAGAGATGGAAAGAAAGATAAGAAAATCATGTGGATGAACGTCAGACTTACGGGTTTTGGAGGTGAAAGCTTTTTGAGTGATAATAAATGCAAGGCTATGACAATATGTGTAGGGGGCAATGTGGAGGGAAGATGAGGAACATAGAAACTGAAGAAGTTGATGAACTAATGTCAGGAGGTATGGCCCAGAAGGTGGGTACCCCATTTATCACAAAAGACCCTTATCTCTGGAATCATGCAAGTTGAGTTGTCTCATGGTAATGTGACCCCAACAAGAGGAGATTAGGATTTTCTTGTACTTTCTAGCTCTATCTGCCCTTCCACAGAGTAGCGCTGAGTAAAATCAGGAGCAAATACTAAAAGTGCATTCAATTTCCAAGATTCCACAGAATTCAAAATCTACCTTCTAGAAATATCACAAGAAATGCCACAAGACGCTATTTATTTCTTCTACACAAGAAGATTCATAGGAATATATTGACAAACACAAATCATGAAACAGTAATCCTTAATTCCTATTCCACAAGACATGATTCACCAATATCAATTATGAACAGAATCACTCATTCATATTATTCTTCAACCACACCATGGACTGAGGCTTTCTCATCTTTTATGCAACATATTATATCTTCCAGCAGAGCTTACTACTTCTCTGAGAAACTGTTGGAGACCACTTTCCTCCTGAGCTAACCTATAGAAGACCCACAAATTCCTGAACTGTTAAATTTCCAAGGTAGACACCATGATAACCAAGACTAGAAACATTCAACTCAGAACCATTGTTCAGGCAGCTGTGCCAAGTTCAAGAAACAAAAATGCCACAAAAGAACAAATTGGGTATTGTGATCCAGTGTTGAGCTCAGGTATGCAAACATGTGCAAAGCTACCACAGGTACTGAGGAAAAGGGGAGGATCAAAATCTCCAGCCCTATTTGACTGAAGTCTGAGGAAGGAATATGAAGTATCTCGATGCTTGGCAGATGGGAACAGAAAGCAAAAAAAAAGAAACGGTTGTTTTTCCTTTTAAATGTACTGAATGAATGACTCTTTCTGTTCAGTAGACAATACAATTTTATAGTGTCTCCACCTGACCCTTATCACTCAGACCAAAAGATAAACGAGAAGTCTTTGGTCATGTGTGCTCTTCAGCAAGAGACCAGGGCATATATTTTCACCAGAAGTGACCCAGGTCCAAGGACTCATGGTGCATTAGACAGACTGCAACAAGTTCCAATCCAGAATGGCAGGGGGACATACCTTAATTATGTCCAACTGAGTGGAGGACCAAGGATTTTTGAGACTTTTTGCTTTCACTCTTCTCTAAAAGTCCTACTCCTACAATATTTTTATTGTAGACTTGTTTCCTGGAGTGCCCAATGGCCTGGTGAGTAGAGATAAGTAGTTGCTTCAGGATATATATACAATTACTACTCTGGTTGTCTGGGGAAAGTTCTAGATTATGTGATTATTACATGTGAGCATGAAAATAGAAATGCTCTTGGAGATGTCATCTAGTCATATTTTTAGAGATTTTCTGAAGCCCCTTAATAAGATTTAAACAGTTTCACAAAAATGCTCATCATTTAATTTTACTTTTTTGTAAATCAGAATAATTTCTCATGTAAAATTGCATATATTTTTTCAAGTGTAACTCCTTTTGATGATTTAAAATGGTTTTTTTGCAACACACTTCTCTCTCCCCCTGCTATCCTTCCCACAAAAAAATAAAATACCCTTATAACAAACATGGATAGTAGCAAAATAAATTAAAAACCTGTTTTGGCCAGTTCCAAATATGGATGTCTCATTCTGAATTTTTAAATTGTTTTTTCATTTTACAAACATTTCTCTTCTCACCTTCCCCTATTCCCTCACCTCATAAGAAAGAGAAAACTACTCCCTTAAACAAATACATAGTCAAGCGAAACATGAGGCCAAGGATGAGTGTTGAACTCTGTATATCTAGGATTATGCTAGACCATCACCACTCTGTTAAAAGGTGAGCAGTATTCAAAATCACTGTTTCTCTGGAATTGCGGCTTTTGTGTTCATTCGAGTTTTACAGCTTTCCAAATTGTTCATTTTTATAACGTTGCTCTAATATAAATTGTTCTTGTTCTGTCCATCAATCATCTCGTCCCTGTGTGCCCACTATCTATAGATATCTAGTGTTACATATGTCACTATTATTCTGTCCCCTCCATTGTATCTATAATCCATAGAGATTATGGCCTTTCAGAAATTTATATTTGCATCATGTAAACATTTGCATGACACAATTGCATCTACCACCTAAAAGGGATATGCAAGTGACAAAAGAGACTTAAAATTGCATATGAAATATTCACCTTATATCCATAGTTCAAAGATGAGTAAAACTGACACATGAAGAAGTGAATGATTTGCTTGAGAATCTAAAGCTAGTTTATGAACCAGTTGAATAATCCAGGTGTCCTAAATTCCAGGATCACTGAATACATCATACTGCTTAACTAACACTATAGTCAAGAGAAGAAATGGGATGTCTCCCTTATAATACATTAGGCCTATCTCCATTAACATGGTCATGGTAAAATATTAGTTGGGCCTCCTATTTTCCTCAACTCTACTGATAAGCATCCCTGTCCCTCCCTCCTTTTTTCATAAAGTTCTACAGTTCACGTGGCGGTCAGAAGAAGCAATACAAGGACACTCTCAAGGTCTCTCTTAAGAACACTGAAATTGATTTTGTGACATAGGAGATACTGGTACAGTTCTGTTCAGCACAGGTGTGTCCACATCAGAGAAGGAACTGTGTTCTATGAGCTAAGCAGAATTAACATAGCTGAAAAGTAACGTAAGATACACAGATTTAGAGGATCCATTCCAATGGTTCACATGGGCTATATTTGCCCCTGACCTGTGGTAGAACATTCCAACCTTGAATAGTCTGATCCACCAAAATCAGATATTGTAATTTGACCCTAGCATAATGATGTCATTTTGATCCTCTTTGAGAATGAAGGATAACAACCAACTGGGGAAGGAAAGCAACCATCATGGTAACAGTCAAATGCTTTATTCTTTCGGGAGATCACAATATTACCAAGACCCACTTAATTCTAAAAGATAGACATCAGTGTCCTTTAAATTACTATGTTTCCAGGTTGGCAGTTGCTGCAAAAATGGTATCAGAGTGATTTAGTGACACTGTTTTGCCTTGTTGAAAACGAACACTTCTATGTAAATAGCTCTGCAAGTTTTCCAAGACGTTTTCACTTTTTCGACATTGTGTTAGAGGCAGAGTGGTATCGTAGTTAGAAGACTGGTTTGAGAGACAGAAAGACCTAACTCCAAATCCTGCTTCTGACACAGACTATCAATGCAATCATGGGTTTAGTACTTTACCTCTTAGTTCCTCAAGAAACTCTCTAATATTGTAAGTTAACAAACAAGTTGCAAATCTGAATTGGTGGAGGGGGTTTCGACACAAGATGTTATTAACATAAAATCAAACATCTATATCAAAATAAAAGACTGAAGAAGTGGATAAATTTAGTCTTCAAAAGTGTT